>NW_020861754.1:0-53510 GCF_003713205.1 Coffea eugenioides
AGATTGTACAAGTGTGCAATCTTCCTCGATAATTAGGGGTTTTAAGCGATAATGTGTAATAGATAACTATTGTTTGCTCAGGTACTCAAGGAGACCTTCACGAGGATCTCGAGGGGAACACCTAAGGGCTTGTTTATGTACTCACTCTCTTATTTTGATTGGTGAGTGTCAAGTGCATGAATTTATTGTTAAGTGGTTAACTGTTCTTATCCGTTATATGAATTTGAACTTTGAGAGATGAGTGTGTACTTTACCACACTCATCCTTTTTTCAAATGAAATTATATTTGAATTTTGCTATGTGAATTCATATCCGACTTGTACTTAGTAATGTGGTTATGATTCGTATATGTGATTCGTATTTGTGATCATCAATTCGAGCGTTGCTCATCGACTTATATTCGTATTCGTATTCATATTTGTATTCGTATTCATATTCGGGGGACGCCTAAACTCGTTGGTTAACTTTGCAAATCGAGCTAGCATGAGATTGGTCGATAAGCTTAGCAAATCATGAGATATTCGTAGAACATGATCTATTGGAGAGATCTTGCTCGACATTACTTGTGCAGTATTGCCATGATATATTCGAGTATTATCAAAAATTTGATGAGCGGGCCCGGTAAGGTGGTGTAACGGTGACAGGATTCGAAGGAAAGTGGTGTATCTACGGATTTGATAGTTATGAGGTTGACGGAGTGTCAACATGAGTTGTGATCAAGACTTTGACTCGACTACGTGGAATTTAGCTCCTGAGAGCTACAGTATCCTTGAATTGTTTCTGTTTATTTTTCCTATTCGAAATGTGAATTATTCGAATTTGATAGCTTTACTTACAATGTAATTGTTGTTACTACTTGGATTATGTGTTTGCATGTGTAATTCTTGGCCTCATTGAGTATTGGCTCATCCCATTAGTTTGTTTTCCTTAACAGGAACCTGATTGGAAGGAGTTAAGCAAATGCCGACTTGAGGCACTTTTGTATTAGTGTTTTAATTGTAATCGACTAGATACTTTTGGATGTTGTATATTTTGGGGAAAGTGATTGTAAATTTGAATTTGTGATGTAAGACTGGATATTTATGTATGAAAATGACTTCGTACCTTTATTCCGACTTTCATTGTTAGTATTAGATTAGGTTTGAATTGGATTTGTCTCGAGTTTTGGCGAGAGTTGGGCAGGCGTCCCGCGGATACCCTTGGGTTCGCCCTTGGGAGAAGTGGGGGCATCACAATTATGCAATAAGTCATGCACTTGACACTCACCAATTTCAAAAGCAAGTGAGCAAGAAATTCCTTTAAAGTTTCCCGCCGGGATTCCTTTCGAATCCCTCTTGAGCACTTGAAGAAATATTAATCAACCATCTCTCACGGATACCCTAGGTCTTAGAGCATACAAAGAAGAAAGTTTGTTTGCCTAGAACTAAGAAAATGCATCAAAAAGGTTTATTTCATTGAAAATCGAGATTCTCAAATAAAGGTTTAAGGTCACAAGTTCAAGTCAAGTTAAAGGAGCTTTTCTCGCTAAATCATTGAAATAATGCTCAAAGAGAACTCAAAATTCGTTTTTGATTCATGTCGTGGTAAGTAAATCTCAATCCCAAAAGAAAGTACCATATTTATTTTCGGCACGAAAATCGAAAAAAAGAGTAGATGATTTTCATCTCTCAAAGCTTCTAATCTCATATCCAAACTTTAGATTATAAAGAACGTTCACATTTTCCAAACTAATGGAGTCAAAACTCATCTAAATTCCACTCATTTTTATAGCAAATGTTAAAGCTAAAGGTTCCAAGTTTCGAGTATGAAACTAGTGAAATTCTCCAAGAATTACTCTAGTCAAAACGCTCCCCTTTTAAAAGTTCAAACTCACGGAAATTGTGACGCCCTCGCTTCTCCCAAGGGTGAACCCTAGGGTATCGGCGGGACGCCTGCCTAGCTCGCGCTAGGACTCGAAACACAAAGCTAATAAAACTATATTAAATCAAAAGAATACTATTCACAATATATTTAATGCCAAAAGAGTTCTATTTACATCTTCAAAAGTATCTATTCAGACCACTATATTACATTATAATAACAATCAACAGAAGGTGGACCCTAAGGAGGGTCCTTATACAAACCACCAAAACAAAAACAAACATCTTAAATGTCTAACTAAGACAAGCACACCTAACTATACTAGTGAAGGTGCCCAAGAATACCCCCGCGTCGTCCCCTGCTAAGGAAAACAAAGGAAACGGGGTAAGCTATATGCTTAGTAAGTAAACAGGGGTAAAAACGTAAATTGCACATAAATACGAACAATTATGCCACAAAATGTCAAAACAAAAGTACAAAATAACAACACAAATGAAGGATACAGGTTGGCTCCAAAGCCAAATCGTATGCCACGTGTGATCTCCTGTCGACACTCCGTCGACCACAAATAATGGTCCGTAGTGTGAGAGCCCCGAAAAAAAAAAAATATATATTCATGCATATTTCACTTGCATTTTGATTCTTTAATAAATTCTAGCATTACTTTCACTTGCTTTTAAATATCAGTGCATATTTCATTCGTAGTTCTTATTCTTTCATAAATTCTAGCATTATTTTATTTGTTTTAAATAAGTACGTAAAAATAATTTTCATGTGCAAAATAATATAATTGTGCTAAACTATTAAATTACTTAGCTTTGCTACACTAAATTAATAATTCTTGAGTTATATTAAGTTTATTCCTTAAAAATAAATCCCTTAAATTTCGATAGCTATTTTAATCGTTAATAATGTTAAGTGTTAATAGGAACCTTAGCAATAAGATGAATTTGGTAAATTCTAGATAAAATCGATACAAGTATACTAGGTTCGCCTAGAACATAAAAACCTTGAAATTATAAATATACATATATGTACGGGTTGCATGTACATTTTAGATCTTTAATAAACGTTGTTATTATCTGGTCTTAAATAAGTGTGCAAAAATAATTTGTTTTAGATTACAAATAATTCAATTGTGCAAGATATTAGATTATTTTAATTTTTGCCAAGTAAAGGTAATTTTTCTTGATGATTGAGTGTGCCATTGTTTTTATTTTAATTCTTTGGTTCCAATAACTAATTTTAAGTATTAACGACGATAGGTGCTAAGGAAAACTAGAATTAAGACGAAACGTTTAGGTTAAAGCTCTTTATAATTATTTTAGGGACGTTGTATCTCGATAATTGAATTTTTCAAGGTTGGTATATTAGTAGGCATTTGATTTATATTTAGGAAATCTTGGAGTTAGTTTAGGATTGAAGGGCTTAAGTGGAAATTTGGATGAAATGTAAAAAGACCAAATTAGCCTTTTCCAAGTTAAAATCACCATGCAGCCGTGAAGAAAAAAAAAATGCTAGAAGCAACTCATTTCCAAACAATTCCAATTTCTGTCGGTTCATTCCAGCATCTTCCATTTCTTTTGCCGACCAACCCCACTCACGATAACCTCAATATATACACCCCATTAACCATACACTCCACACTATACCATTTCCAATCCACTATAATAGTACACTTCCATTTGCTTTCTGCCGTGAGCTGTGAGGAAACAACTACCTTGGAAGTATCGACCGAGAGGGAGAGCTGAGTGTCTCGTTGTTTCCTTCCGGCCGTAAATTAAAAAGAAGAGGGAGGGAGACCTGCTGTTCACTCTTTAATCTAGCCGTGAGTTAGTGAAGAGGACTGAGAGCTAAACATTCTCCATTTCAGTCGCAAGCTTGGACAAGAGAGAGAAGGAGTGACGGGCTGCATTTCTGGGCTGACCGAGAGGGAAGAGTTTGCAGCAGCTAGTCGTGTGTTTTAGGCTTCAAGCTAAGGTAATTTCTGAACTTAGAGGAGATGTTTATGGGTTGATGAAGCTGACTATAAGCGTGCATGTGAGATTGTGTGGCTAGATGATAACTTAAGTTATAGAAAAATCTGTTTGAGAAGAAAATGAAGCTGCCGAGAGCTTGAGCTGGAAATTTTGGTTTTAATTTGCTGGGTTGTGATGATTTGAGCTTAATCTTGGATCAACCTGATAGATAAGTTCCTTACTTAGTGTTGCATGTGAACTTTATGGCTAGGAGTTTCGGTCGCATGGCTGGAAAACTTATTAGAAAATTTCTGGGCTGCTGAACTAATTTTTCCAGATTAGCCGTTGAAGTTGTTTTGGAAATTGCTTGGGTATTTTAGCATGAAATTTGCTGGAACGTGTTTGATTTCCACTTGGTTAGGTGTTTGACTAATTAAAATTAAATGATTAAGCCTTGCATGAAGTGTTTTGGTCCGGCTAAGCTAGAAACAAAAATAAACAAGAAATCTGCTGCATGCAAGATTATCCAAGAAGAGCCGAATGAATTTCTGGATTTTTGGGATGTTTGTAGTTGTTAATTGAATCTGATTTTGAACGAGAGATGTTAATTAGCTAGCTAAGTGTTTGCATGTTGAACTTGAGTATTTAAAACACTGATTTAGTCAAGGAAAAGTTGGATTGATGATCAATTAGTTGGCTGTAGTTTTTCTTCTTGTTTTGAATGGATTGGTGTTTGAAAGTGAGTATTGGTTGTCAAGAGCTAATGATTGATGAAGCTCTTGACCATTTGAGTAGTTTTGCAATAATTTAATTTTTGGTGAATTTGTTCAAGTGATTGGTTGAAATGCATTTGGAAGGTCCACGATTTGTGATTTGGAATTGTTTTAATACTTTGGACTTCCTTTGGTTGATTTTGATTAGAATTGAATCTGTTGATA
Source organism: Coffea eugenioides (assembly GCF_003713205.1). Taxonomy (NCBI): domain Eukaryota; kingdom Viridiplantae; phylum Streptophyta; class Magnoliopsida; order Gentianales; family Rubiaceae; genus Coffea; species Coffea eugenioides. The sequence continues at coordinate 4,757 of NW_020861754.1, forward strand.
CCTAGGACTAATGATTGATGAAGCCCTAGTGAAATTGATGTTCGAATTGTGTTTTTGCTATATTGGCGACTTGGAATATAATGTGCAAATGAATTGGAATCGTGAAGTCCGTTCTAGTCTTTTGAATTCAAGTATCTTTAAATCAAATCTTGTGGGAATATTTTGCCTTAATATCAAGTTATATACATTGAGTATAGTACGTTAATATTAAAATCTAGATACCGGGACTTTTAAAACCTTGCCGATTTGTTAATTCTTTTCTTTATCTAAACTAGTGTTTCACCTTTAATAAATAATTGCATTAACTTCCAAACTTTAAGTTTTTCACAAAATTATCCTTGACCAATTGTTTTAAAGGAAATTTGTTAAAAACATTAGATTTGAATAATTTCAAATAAAAGACAAAGGGAACTTGTTCGACAAGAAAACTTGTTTGAATTAATTTGGTTCTAGTTTGCCCTCTAGAAGGGAAATACCTTTAAAGAAACCATATGACATATTTATTTCTTTACTAGCCTTAATTCCAAGGGAACTATTGATTCGTTTCGAGAAATTAAATTAGTTTTATACAAGATAACCTTTTATATACAAAACAAGAGTTTGTTTAGTAAAACTTATAGTTTTAAAACTTGGATTTCTAGGGTGTAGCGAGGACGTGGACTTCGATTCCCAGCTTGACTTTTGAGCTTCACTTTTGGTGAGTGTCCCTGCCTGATTTATGGCTATTTGGTTAAAGTGCTTTATCGACTCGTTATGTGATAATTGCCAAAAATGGCTGCTGATCCATCGAAGTGAGCAGTGTGTACTTTATCGCACTAGCCTTTCGAGTAGTGACTTGCTTGAAGTGTTTTTCGTGAATATCTTGCTTGCGTTTGCTAAGTGCTAAATTACTAGGCAGGGGAATGTACCACACCATAAGGGTGGGAGGGCCTCTTATCCTGTCCTGGTAATCAAGTGTTGGACGTAAAGTCGTTGGGTGAATCCCTCGATCAGTCTATAACAATCAAGTGCTGGACGTAAAGTCGTTGGGTGAATCTCCAGTCTATAATAATTAAGTGCTGGACGTAAAGTCGTTGGGTGAATCCCTCGATCAGTCTATAATTGTGACGCCCCGAAAAAAAATGAGTTTGAGAACCCGGAAATTTTCTAATTTTCTAGGGTTTATTTTTTTTAAACACTCGCCTTTTCTACATTTTCTTGATTAGAAAAATTCCCCAGATAAAGTTTATGAGCAAAGATAGTTTTAAAATGATTTTTCTAGTATCGGTTAGTTTTTGAGAAATTAAAAGCGTATTTTGGACGTGGGACCCGCTAGTGCGGTAAACGCAATATATTTTTGACAACTTGTAGGAATTTTGTATTAAGTGATATTATTTTACAATGTGTTAAGATATTTGTATTGGAGAGACAAAAAGATAAGTTTTAAACCTAAAGGTGACAAGTGTCACTTTCTTACTCAAGGGTGGACTTTGACCATTTTACTACCTTTACTAATTGATTAAAAACTTGACCCAAAATTCATCTTCTTCATAAGCTCCTTGGCCGAACCTCTTGGAGACAAAAAGAGAGAAAAGCTTCCAATTTCTTCCTTCTATTTCTTGCCCAATCTCACAAACCAACCGTTAAAACCATGATTTGCTCCATAAAAACCTTTTTCTTGGTGGTATTAAGGTGTGTGGTGAAGTGGTTTGAGAAGCAAAGGTGATAAGTTGGGTCTTTCCTTAGGTTTGCTTGGTAAGTGACTAAGGAAGCTTTCCTTTGATCTTGATAATGTTCAATTAGTTATTGGTGGTGGTTGAATAAGTGATTTTATGGATGATTTCATGATTTTGGTTGAAATTAGTGAAGTTTTATATTTAATTAGGATTTTTCTATTCTCATATGATTGTTATTATGTGGTTATGTATGATGATTGGAAATGATAGTTGAGGAAGCTAGAAGGTGGAAAAAGTGGACAATTGCAATCAATTTCTGTTTTGGAAGAAATTCTGGAAAATTAGGGTTCTTGGTTCTTCATTCTGTCCGAAATTTTAGGTCCTAGATAGAGGCCGAATTGGCCTTATCTCAAAACATGAAAGTTGTAGGTATTGATGTTTTAAAGGTGACTGTAAAATTTCAGGTCAATTGAAGTAGTGTAGAATGAGATAAGCCGAAATTACTATTGCTGTTCTGGGTTCATCAGGATGTTAGAACTGCGTCTGAAATGGGTTGTTTTGACTGGAATTGTTTTGCATTTGGGTGTTGAGGTCTTCTGATGAAATGTAGGTTGATGTCCTAGCTACCATATGCCTTTGGAATTTCTGCATTTGGACCTGTTTAGACTGAGTTGTACTGTTTACAGCATAGTGTAATTTGTAAACCTGCAATTACGGTTCTGGTTTGTTATTTGGCATATTTGACTTAGTTGTGCTGGAATTTGGACTGAGTGACCTTCTGCAATATTGTAGCCCTATCTCTTAGCTTCGAAACGGTGTATCTTTCACCTTCATCCGACAATCGTAGCGCCTTTGGTACCATTACCGCAAAATGACGTCAAAACTGTTTTTCTGGTTTTGAGCTTAACTTTCATTTCCAAACTTTTCCCTAGCTTGACTTGTACTAGTACTACTTGGAGCTTGCTGAATGGCTATTGGATGAGCTTGTTGTTGTGTGTGTACCTTTGGGTTGGAATGAGGAAAATAATGAAGCCGTGATGGCTGGAAAAGTTAGTAAATTCAGGGGAAGTGCTGTCCGAACTTTGAAGGAACTCGTTTGCATTGAGTTTGTGATTTAAGACTTGGATTTGAGCAAGGCAATGATATTTGATGGATGATTTCTGAGCCATGGAGGTGAGTGACCTCAAACTATTTCTAAAATTATTTATGAACCGTTTCTTGCATTATTTACTTTTGAACTGTTTCCAAATTTAATGTTGGAACTGTTTTCTTACATATCATGCGTGCTTGCATATCAGTGTCTTGTTATTATTGATTTTGCTTTCAATGATTGTTAAAACGAGTTTTCTAGGCGAGTGTGTACTTTATCGCACTCGACCTAAATAAACATGAAATTTTCAATGATTAATGATTAAATGCTACTTGCGCATGAATGTAAGCCTTTTGGGCTGAACTGGCCATTGCCCCTTGTTACCGGTCGTCTCGAGCCAGAAGTGGACTCGGTCGGGCGATTAGGGACCTGGGTGAACGTTTGGTATACTCGAGTATTACCTTTGTAGGTTGGTGGAGGTTGGTGGAAAAATGATGCAATTTCAAATGAAAAAAAAAGGGAAATGTCAGGAGAACGAGCGCGCGCGGGAACATTGGGCTCCTTGTGAGCCCGTATCCTTTTAATGAATGTGTTCTTATTGCTTTCCATGCTAAATGTTTCTTGAATTATTGATACTCCATATTTAATGTATTGAAAATGTTGTAATTGTTTCTGGAATTATCATTTGATTTATGACATCATTGATCTATGACATCATTGAAAAGAAATATTGTTAAACCGATTTGATTACTGATTTTCTGGTTACTCGCTGAGCTTCTAGCTCACCCCAAAACTATTTTATTCCCCTCCACAGGGCTCAAAGCGAAGGAAGGCTTGTAGTACTTGTGCGCGTGATTGGATGGCCTTTATGTTGTACAGTTTGGATTTGGAATCATTTTATGTATAGTTGAGAATTGTTTCCGCTTTGCTTTTGACATGTAATTATTGGAGAATTTATTGTAATATTTGAGGTTTATTCTTGTAATTCATTTGAGGATTGTAGTGAACGACTGAGTCCTGGCGAGAGCTGGGCAGGCGGCCCGCCGAACCCTCTGGTTCGCCTCAGGGGGAGGTGGGGCTGTGACAGTTGGTATCAGAGCTTAGGCTTCAGATCTCTGTAGTGTATCCTAGGCTTGAAGTTTAGGATGCCGGACTGTGGGTTTGATTTGACTCTTGAGAGATTTTTGCGGGATATCTCGACTTGATTGGTACAAGAGGGAATGTCGAGGACGACATTCTTTTAAGGAGGGGAGATTGTGACGCCCCGAAAAAAAAATGAGTTTGAGAACCCGGAAATTTTCTAATTTTCTAGGGTTTATTTTTTTTAAACGCTCGCCTTTTCTACATTTTCTTGATTAGAAAAATTCCCCAGATAAAGTTTATGAGCAAAGATAGTTTTAAAATGATTTTTCTAGTATCGGTTAGTTTTTGAGAAATTAAAAGCGTATTTTGGACGTGGGACCCGCTAGTGCGGTAAACGCAATATATTTTTGACAACTTGTAGGAATTTTGTATTAAGTGATATTATTTTACAATGTGTTAAGATATTTGTATTGGAGAGACAAAAAGATAAGTTTTAAACCTAAAGGTGACAAGTGTCACTTTCTTACTCAAGGGTGGACTTTGACCATTTTACTACCTTTACTAATTGATTAAAAACTTGACCCAAAATTCATCTTCTTCATAAGCTCCTTGGCCGAACCTCTTGGAGACAAAAAGAGAGAAAAGCTTCCAATTTCTTCCTTCTATTTCTTGCCCAATCTCACAAACCAACCGTTAAAACCGTGATTTGCTCCATAAAAACCTTTTTCTTGGTGGTATTAAGGTGTGTGGTGAAGTGGTTTGAGAAGCAAAGGTGCTAAGTTGGGTCTTTCCTTGGGTTTGCATGGTAAGTGACTAAGGAAGCTTTCCTTTGATCTTGATAATGTTCAATTAGTTATTGGTGGTGGTTGAATAAGTGATTTTATGGATGATTTCATGATTTTGGTTGAAATTAGTGAAGTTTTATATTTAATTAGGATTTTTCTATTCTCATATGATTGTTATTATGTGGTTATGTATGATGATTGGAAATGATAGTTGAGGAAGCTAGAAGGTGGAAAAAGTGGACAATTGCAATCAATTTCTGTTTTGGAAGAAATTCTGGAAAATTAGGGTTCTTGGTTCTTCATTCTGTCCGAAATTTTAGGTCCTAGATAGAGGCCGAATTGGCCTTATCTCAAAACATGAAAGTTGTAGGTATTGATGTTTTAAAGGTGCCTGTAAAATTTCAGGTCAATTGAAGTAGTATAGAATGAGATAAGCCGAAATTACTATTGCTGTTCTGGGTTCATCAGGATGTTAGAACTGCGTCTGAAATGGGTTGTTTTGACTGGAATTGTTTTGCATTTGGGTGTTGAGGTCTTCTGATGAAATGTAGGTTGATGTCCTAGCTACCATATGCCTTTGGAATTTCTGCATTTGGACCTGTTTAGACTGAGTTGTACTGTTTACAGCATAGTGTAATTTGTAAACCTGCAATTACGGTTCTGGTTTGTTATTTGGCATATTTGACTTAGTTGTGCTGGAATTTGGACTGAGTGACCTTCTGCAATATTGTAGCCCTATCTCTTAGCTTCGAAACGGTGTATCTTTCACCTTCATCCGACAATCGTAGCGCCTTTGGTACCATTACCGCAAAATGACGTCAAAACTGTTTTTCTGGTTTTGAGCTTAACTTTCATTTCCAAACTTTTCCCTAGCTTGACTTGTACTAGTACTACTTGGAGCTTGCTGAATGGCTATTGGATGAGCTTGTTGTTGTGTGTGTACCTTTGGGTTGGAATGAGGAAAATAATGAAGCCGTGATGGCTGGAAAAGTTAGTAAATTCAGGGGAAGTGCTGTCCGAACTTTGAAGGAACTCGTTTGCATTGAGTTTGTGATTTAAGACTTGGATTTGAGCAAGGCAATGATATTTGATGGATGATTTCTGAGCCATGGAGGTGAGTGACCTCAAACTATTTCTAAAATTAATTTATGAACCGTTTCTTGCATTATTTACTTTTGAACTGTTTCCAAATTTAATGTTGGAACTGTTTTCTTACATATCATGCGTGCTTGCATATCAGTGTCTTGTTATTATTGATTTTGCTTTCAATGATTGTTAAAACGAGTTTTCTAGGCGAGTGTGTACTTTATCGCACTCGACCTAAATAAACATGAAATTTTCAATGATTAATGATTAAATGCTACTTGCGCATGAATGTAAGCCTTTTGGGCTGAACTGGCCATTGCCCCTTGTTACCGGTCGTCTCGAGCCAGAAGTGGACTCGGTCGGGCGATTAGGGACCTGGGTGAACGTTTGGTATACTCGAGTATTACCTTTGTAGGTTGGTGGAGGTTGGTGGAAAAATGATGCAATTTCAAATGAAAAAAAAAGGGAAATGTCAGGAGAACGAGCGCGCGCGGGAACATTGGGCTCCTTGTGAGCCCGTATCCTTTTAATGAATGTGTTCTTATTGCTTTCCATGCTAAATGTTTCTTGAATTATTGATACTCCATATTTAATGTATTGAAAATGTTGTAATTGTTTCTGGAATTATCATTTGATTTATGACATCATTGATCTATGACATCATTGAAAAGAAATATTGTTAAACCGATTTGATTACTGATTTTCTGGTTACTCGCTGAGCTTCTAGCTCACCCCAAAACTATTTTATTCCCCTCCACAGGGCTCAAAGCGAAGGAAGGCTTGTAGTACTTGTGCGCGTGATTGGATGGCCTTTATGTTGTACAGTTTGGATTTGGAATCATTTTATGTATAGTTGAGAATTGTTTCCGCTTTGCTTTTGACATGTAATTATTGGAGAATTTATTGTAATATTTGAGGTTTATTCTTGTAATTCATTTGAGGATTGTAGTGAACGACTGAGTCCCGGCGAGAGCTGGGCAGGCGGCCCGCCGAACCCTCTGGTTCGCCTCAGGGGGAGGTGGCTATTGTGACAATTAATAATCCTCAATCAGTCTATAATAATCAAGTGCTGGACGTAAAGTCGTTGGGTGAATCCCTCGATCAGTCTATAATAAGCAAGTGCGGGACGTAAAGTCGTTGGGTGAATCCCTCGATCAGTCTATAACAATCAAGTGCTGGACGTAAAGTCGTTGGGTGAATCCCTCGACCAGTCTATAAATATAAGTGTTGGACGTAATGTCGTTGGGTGAATCCCTCGACCAGTCTAAGGTATACTCGAATATTATTGCTTCCCTATTTATTTACTTCAGTCGAATCAATACGTGTTAATTGTTTCAAGTGATTGCATGATTTTGGGGCACCACTGAGCTTTAGCTCACCCCACGTTTATTTGTTTTCCTTGATAGGTCTTGAGGTTTGAGAAATCTGAGCTACTTATATCTTCTTAAGAATGTATCTATTTCGTTTTGTGGCTTGTAATGTATTTGAATTAAACGATATAGTTTTGTTTTGGGATTGCCACTTGAAGCTGGAAAAGTGTAAACCCTGATTATAATATTTGGCTTGTATGTGTATATATACTCGGGCTGTATGAAATTTTATGTTTTGGAAACTGTAAGACTTTACTTCTTGAATGTAATGCGTGAGGTGTTTAGGAGCCGCCAATTGGCTAACTTCGGATGCTGTTATCTTTGAAGATAATGTGTTTTAGTATTCAAGCCGCTTAAAAGTTGGCATGTTCGGATGGCGAATTGTGTTTTGGTTTAGGTTATACGTGGATATTTGGTCGGTTTGCTTGCGTGAGTCCTGGCGAGAGCTAGGCAGGCGACCCGCCAACCCTCTGGTTCGCCTTAGGGAGAAAGTGCGGCCGGGTCACACTAGAACTCCACTTGTACTCCCCACCGTACACCTTATCACCCTCACTGGCCAGTCACCTCACGAACTTGCTCGAGCGAACGAAATCACAAACTTGAGCTTGAATCACAAGCTCGGGTCACAAACTTGGTTCATAACTTGAACCTACGAACTTGGTGACCTCAGACTAGGTTGGACTGGTTTCGACCAAGCCCCGGCCGGCTCGAATAGTCCATCTAGGTCTTGAGATCGGGCCCCAAACTCAACTTCACAAAATACCAAAGTCACCCCGAGCTACAAGCTCAAGGGGTTCAACCCAAAATAATTCATTTAGACATGTCCGGTATAAATATGCACGTAAATTAGGGTTTAGGTCGAGTGCGATGAAGTACACCCTCGCCTAGGTACCCTTTCATTCACCTTAAACACAAGCAAGTTATACACAAAATGGCCTGAATACTTACCCAAAACACAAAAGTAGTACAAGAGCAGAAATCACTTCGTGCGTGTTAGCTAGTAGTAGGCCCCACCAGCTCCGCCTAGCTCACCACGGTCTAAAATAGAAGATTGCATTACATTACATCACAAACGGCCACTAACATGCCCAAAACAAGCAAAACGGCAAAATCGGCACATGCAAGTGCGGAAACGGCAAAATGGACACACGCAAGTGCGGAAACGGCAAACGGAAACGGCCAAATCTGCCATCTCAAACCGTTTTGATCAAAAGTTAGGCTAGGAATATCGGATCAAGGTGGGTGAGACACCGTTTCGAAGCTACGAGGAAGGGCTACAACTTTTATTTAAACATCTCAACCCAGATCTCAATAGGTATTGGTCAAAAATGCACAAAATAGTTCCAGCCATTTCATTTCGGTTTACCAAACAGGCCCTATTTAAAAGACCGTAACTCACGGCTCAGAAATCGGAATCAAGAAATTCCAGAGGCGTTAGAAAGATCATTCATACGGCTATAACTTTCATGTTTGGACCAAAAGCTGAATCAATACGGAGCATGGGGAAAAACGGGTCCAAACGTCCCTGTCAGAACTGTCCAAATTCGAAGGCAGTTCTGACAACCGATCTTGTTTTGGTCATAACTGGAGCTACAGAACTCGGATTTGGATGAACTTTATACCGTTTCGAAGCTAAGACCAAGATCTACATTTCTTATGAAGGGATCCAGTTCACACGTTATCAAGACAGACAAAACATGGTCAGAGGCAAAACCCAGAAACGTAGCAAAATCCTGGGTTTAGAACAGAAGTGAAGGTTTTGGCCATAACTCAGGATCTACTGATCAGATTGGGCTGAAATTTTGCAGGCACAACAAGGACTTAATGGGCTACAACTTTCATGTTATGAGCAAACCCTGAATCCGTACGTAACATCAAGAAAAATGGAACCGAAGTTCAGATGCTGAACTGCCCTGGTTACCCGTTTTGCCGGTTTCCAATGTCGCAAACGCATGGTTCATTTCTATGGTTCTTTTGCAAGGTTTCCAACCAAATTCATACCAACTAAGCACACATATACTAACTTCTAAATGACCTACAATTGGTCCGAAGTTTTCCCTCTAAGCCACTACAAAATTGCCAAAACTAACCATGATCCTTAGACTAACTCCATTTGCATCACCAAACTTAATCCAACCACCTACTAACCAAACCCTAACTAACCAAACCTTAGCCAAGCTAAACCAACCTAAGGAAGCCTAGGGTTTCTTAACCCAAAATCAATTTTTACCACTCACTCACCATACCAATGAAGCCAATCATCAAACACAACCACTACAAGTTTACTAACACAAGATTAGAGCTAACTAGAATGTCTAGCAAGAAACCCTAATTCTTTCCTATCTTAATCGAAATTCCAGCAGCAATAAATCACTAAAATAAACCATCAATCAACACAATAATCATTATATGAACCATACAAGTGCATAATCACAACAAAACTTCACTTACTTGACTTCCAAACTTAATCACCAAACTTGAACTTCAAAGAAAGATGTTTTACCTTCAAGAGAGCTTTGTCAATGAAGAAAGCTATCACAACAAGGTCCCAAGTTGTTTCCCTTAAGCTCCAACAACAAGATGGAAGCTAGAACTTGAAGAATTTTTGAAGGAAATTTCCTCTCCTTGCTTGCTCTCTCTCTCGGCCCTCTCTCTCTCTCTTTTCTTTCTTATTTTGTTTTGTTTTCTTATGACAACCTTGCAATTCTATGATATATATAAGATGGTCAAAGTGTAAGAAGATATTTTCTCTCTCCACCAATCACATAAAAGCTCACCTTTTGCTCTCAAGCCCTTACACCTTCAACTCTGCATTTGATCAACTCTTGCCCTCAAACATTTGGAACTCTTTCAATTAACTCCATAGGTCATAACTTAGTCTAGTCCAAAACATGTAATCACACTTAATTACTTCACTAACCACTTTCCTACCGTAATCACCTATACTTAAGCATACTTTATCTCACATAAAAGCAATTAAATAACAACTTTTGTCAAGGGCAAAATTAGGGTTTTAAACTTAGAAACTTTTCTAGTTTAGGATTTTCCTAACTTTTAAACTCACTTAACCTATCTAAAATGGATCAAATCTTATACGTACCTGTACTAAAACACACACACTAGCATAACTAGCTTTAATCACCACTCAAACATATAAGTAATACAAAAACTAGAGTTTCAATCCTAACCCCAACTTAGGGTTTTCGAATTAGTCCCAAAACCTACTGTTACCGCACAAATAATGAATATAACCTAATATCAAACTTAAGAACGGACTGGGGCCTCACAACCTCCCCCACTTAGAACAATTTCGTCCTCGAAATTGATACCTTTGTTCGTGAACCATAAATGCAGGGTTTACAAAAATACCGAAGGCGAACCGCCTGTGACAGCCCCACCTCTCCCTAAGGCGAATCGAAGGGTTCGGCGGACCGCCTGCCCAGCTCTCGCCGGGACTCAGTCGTTCACTACAGTCCTCAAATAAATTACAACAGAAATCTCAAATATACATCTAATATTCCACAAATTCACAAACCAAAACCTCGAGAGATAAAAGTAATACTAATTCCCGAATAACACCAAGGTCCTCCGTTCTCATATAAATACAAGTACAATTGCAGTCTCAAATATTACACAAGGTCGAACTAAAACTCCAACTGCACAGAAGATCATCCAACCATTCACATGGAGCACTTTAATATCAACGCTTCCGTCGCTTCAAGCCCAGTGGAGGGGAATAAAATAGTTTTTGGGGTGAGCTAGAAGCTCAGCGAGTAACCAGTAAAAGCAGTCATCAAATATATTTCACAATATTGCATTTCTATGATGTCATGATTCCAAGATCAAATGTACGTTTATCGCTCTCGTGAGCCGGTGAAATCATTGTACTTAGCATCCAACGCTCAAATAGATCTAGTAACAGTGAAACAGGAATGAGGAGCCATTTGTGCTCCAAATAAACAGTAAACAGTGGTGGAGACGTTGGTTCTAAGCCCCAAGACTTCCCAAGAACTCATTTAAGCCAAATCATGCCATGAACTTACATACAAGCATACATGATAAGCAATCGAGTAAATAATGCAAGAAACAGTTCATAAGTTGCTTTGGAAATAGTTTGGGATCACTCACCTCCACGGCTCAGGAACCATCCATCATATATCATTGTCTTGCCCAAATCCAAGCCCTAAATCACACATTCAAAGCAATCAAGTCCTTTCAAAGTTCGGACAGCACTTCCCCTTAATTTCTTTATTTGTCCAACCTACAAACATAAACCCATTCTCGTAACAATTAACCACAATCACCCATACGAGTAACAAGCAATAAAAGACATCCAATTAGGCCACAATTCCCCTTCAATCAAGCCAATTAGAAGCTTAAAGCCAACCATTAGAAAACCCCCAAATTAAACCCTAGAAACCGGAATCTTGCCCCACAAGCGGAAATTTTCCGTAAACAATTGCAATTAACGCATACAAGCTCCATTTAACACTATCACAATCCATCAATCCAAGGCCAACTAACCATAATCATATTAAATCAGAAAAATACCCAATAAATCAGAAATTGGTCCAACTCTTCTTAAAATCATGAAATCATCCACAATACAACATATTTAACCATTACAAATCACTACTATATCATTATTAACACCAAAAGGGAACTTTCTTCGCAACTCACCTCAAATTCAAGAACTAACACCTTAGAGCTTTCCCTCCAAAAATCATTCCGTCAAAAACTTTAAACCTCCTTAGTGAGCCCTTGTATAGAGTAATTTGTAAATTCACCGGTTAAAACACAAGATTTGGACAAAAATGGAAGATAGAAAATGAAGAGGTTTTTCTCTTGTTTTCTCTCCAAAGAGCCGGACAAGGAGGAAGCAAAAATGAAGATATTTTCCAGCCAAAACAAGATATATATGAAGAAAAATTACTGGTCAAAAGTGGCCGCCGGAGCTGCCACGTCACAATCCGGCCGGAATCTGGTCGGATTTTCAGCCGGATTCTTGGCCGGATTCATGGTAGAGACGAAATCATTTTTTTTTCAAAAACCAACAACAATCCGGCCAGCAATCCGGCCAAGAACTGGCCGGATTTCCGGCCGGATTCGGCCCTTTAGTCTTTTCGCAAACTTTTTTTCTTCTTTTCCAAGGTTAAAAGTTGCGCTCCTCCGCTCGTCCAACAAGATATATATAAAAGAAAACCCTTATTCTTTCGGAGCGTCACAATCTCCCCTCCTTAAAAGAATGTCGTCCTCGACATTCCCACTTGTCCCTACCAGATCCAAAATCCTCAAAAGTCACGCAAACATTCCAAACAAGCACTAAGGTTTACTCTAATTCCAAACAAGCACTAGGGTTCGCCCTTGGGAGAAGCGGGGGCGTCACAGAAATCAAGGGCACAAGACCAGGGATTGAAGTTCAATTCTCAAGTATGAAAAGAGACGCAATTAACCAAAAAAAAAAAAGTTAAACAACCAAGAAAACGCATCAAGAGGGGTTTAATCCTTTGGAAACCAAGATTCAAAATGAAGGTTTAAGTTCAAAGAGACCTTGTATCCAACCATGAAATTAAATTTAAAACGGACTAACAATCTCAAAGAAAGGTTGAAAGTGCTTAAAAGAGTCCTTTGTTTGAAACCAGAAAATTTCCAGCTTGGTGCGACACTACTTGGAAAAATCATATCTCGAGTTCTGTAAGTTCAAAATTTGGAAACTTTATATCTTAGAAACTAGACTCAATGCATTAAAAATTTCTAGAAGACACTTTTCTCGGACTCCAATTCGAAATCATTCAAATTTTAGCTCAAAGTCACTATTCTAGACAGGACAGAGAAAAACAGGCTTGCAATTTCAGTAAACTTTGGAAATTCGGTAAAAAATCATAGAAATGGAATCAGTCCTTGAAATTTATACCACTAATAGAAATCCAATTCTAGTTTCAAATGCAACAAATGGAACTCAATTCGGACCTTTCTACACCAAGATACAATCGTTTTAAGAAAGCTGAGTTATGGAACCTGTTTACAAAATTTCCAGTTTTGAAGTGCTTGACAGAGTTTCAAAATATGGTCATAACTAAAGCTACACAAGTAAAAATTGGAAATGTGTTATGGCATTGAAAACTCGATTCAAAATTCTATAAATCATTAGAAGAAATCGTGTTCAAATTCTTTTCACAAGAGGAACAAAATTGAGCCACAAGATGCAGCTGTATGATTTTCTCAGGTAAACAAGTGAAGTAAATCAGTCCACTTTGCCGGTTTGCTACGGCTCACTCAAAACGAATTAGAAGGGAAATATTACACCGTTGGAAAGCTCTTGGTGTCTAGTTTTAAATGCTACAAACGGCACTTGATTTCAACTTTTGTACAAAGATTTATGTGCAATCAAAGAGCCCCTGGTCGGCTAACCTGGGCTACTTTTCCAGTTTTCTTTATTTCTTCAAAACTCAAGTTTTACCCAACCAATTGAAATGATTTTTGAAAGATAATTTCTGTACACACAATACAACACATAACAAGCATTTTTCCAACCATTTGAGCAATGAAATTTGAAATTAAAGCAAGGAAAAAAGACAGCCAGTTTCGGTCAGCCCATCTCCCTTTCATCTTCAAGTTTCTTTCCAACTTTCAAACCAACAACCAAGCTATAATCCACAAGAATACAACATATAACAAGCAAAATCCTCAAGTCCTCTACCTAAAAGTTCACCTCAAGGCCACTACCTAGGATTAAAGCAAGAAACAAGGGTTTCTTCAAGTCCTCTAGCTTAGGTTTTTGGTTAGGGTTTTCAAATCCATGCAACAACCACTAACCATAACTAATCCTTGAAATATTAAAGAGCAAACTCTTGAAGGTTTCTTGAACCCTAGGTAGAGCCAAGTTATGCACCACTAAACCACCAAGAATTTACCCCAAGATGGAAGCTTCCTTCAAGTTAGATCAACAACTAAAAGTTTGGAGGATTTTGTATGGATCTTGGAGCAAGATTGGTGAAAAGGAGAGAAAGTGAACTTTGAAATGTGATGGGAAAGTGAGGTGAAAGGTAGCTTTTGGGGGGTGAAAGTCAACTAGGAATAGTAGCCCGTATAGTGCCAAACATTATTAGTTTCCTTCTTGTTTGCTACACTTAAATACTAATCCTCCAAAGTAGTTCCTCTTGCACCACTAATACTCCTTCTTACTAGTCTAAAATTAATTCTCCAAGATCATTGCACTCTTGGATCGAATATTGCCTCGAAAAATGTGTATTCACTATTCTTTACTAAACGAGCCGTAGAAAATTTAAATTTACTAGTGAAATGTTTTAAAAATATAAAATGAGACATTGTCCCATGCAAATGAAATTAAAATGGACGAAATAAATTAATTGGAGGATGAGAGACACCCCCCACCCGAATCGGTGTGGTACATGCTTCCGCTCAGAGCTCACGAGTTAAACGTGTTCATGTACAATTACCAATCTTATGTATTCAGGTCTTGAGTACCACGTAGTTCAAAGAGAGAGAGGCCAAGGGTGTCCCCACGAGTAAAATATGATTTGTCAATGAGATTTACTTCGATCGACGTCAAGTCAACACAAATGTAATTTGCAATGGCAACACTTCACTTAATTCATATAGCAATTCACTTCACACAATTCGAATATCAATTCACATAGCACAATTCAATTGTAGCATCACTTAAGGGAGAACAAGTGCGATAAAGTACACACTCGTCTCAACAATTCCATAATACTCAATTAACCATTTAAAGCATTTATCAATAATTCATGCACTTGACACTCACCAAATCACAATAAGGGAGTAAGTACAAAAGATCTTTAATGATCCGCTTTGGGATTCTCTTCGAGACCTTGTTGATCGCCTGAAGAAAATGACCAACAATCACCCTCACACATTTTCACAAATTCCTTATTAACTAAGGAAGAATGCACACAATCTTTAAAATTTAAGTCAATGTCCTTATAAGAGCTTCACTTTATCGAAAATCAAGATTCAAAAGTGAGGATTTTAAAGTTACTAAAGAAACTCATATTCCCCACGAAATCGGGTTCAAAACAATATACCAATATCAAGATAAGAAGTCAAGTTCCCAAAATTTCATTTTCTAAGAAATCAGCAAATTTCAGTTTTGCGTGTCAAATTTAGAAAAATCAGATCTTGCACTTAGTAGATCCAAAATTGGAAAACTTAGTACCATTGGAAACTTGGTTCAAAGTACTAAAAGTTCCTAGAAGACACTTTTCCAAGATTCTAAATGGAAGACATTCAAATTTCAGCTCAAAGTGGCTGATATAAGCATACAAGACAGTTTCGATCATGTTTTTCGGCAAATGTTGGAAATTCGGCAAAATTCACAGAAAGTGAACTAGCCTCTGAAATTCTTAATACAATAAGAGTTCTAAAAAAATTTTCAAACACAACAAGAGGAATCAAATTCGGGGTTTTGAGTGCCAAAATATAGCAGCTCAAAGTTGGCCAAAATTGAAGACTGTTCGGTCAATTTTCCAGATTTGAAGAACAACTTTGGCACATCATTTGTATATCGAAATGGTCTTAGAATGACACCAATTTGGTACACTTAAACTCCCACATGAGAGCTATTCCTCTATCAAATTTCATGTAAAAAATCGTACGGGAAGGTAGTTAACAAAACTACCAAAGTTCAAGAAATTTCCAAGACAAATCTGTCTTCTTGCTTTCTTTCCTTTTTCAAACATTTTGCACCATGAAATCAGTCCCATTTTGGTTCATTTTTGAAACCAAGATCCAAGAAACATTTCATAAGCAATTGACAGTTGGTTGACATCAAAATTTCAAAATAAAACATTTCACAAACAACTAAACCAGTCGGCCAGCGCTTTTCCAGCTTTGCCGCAGTTTGGAAATTGAACCATATCTCACTCCATACAACTTGGAATCAAGAATGGTTGGTGGCGTTGGAAACTAAAATCATAGGGCTACATTTCATTAGAAAAAATCTTTTTCAAAATCAATTCATAAGTGAGAAAATAGAGCCACAAAATGCAGCTTCTACCTTTCTCTTGGATAGGCCAACAGAACAGGGCAGCAACTTTGCCGACTCACTACGGCTCACTCATTTCGAACTAGAAAGTGAATTTTATACCGTTGGAAAGCTACTAATGTCTAGTTTCAAATGCCACAAATAGAACTCGATTTTGATGTCTGTACAAAGAGATATGTTCGTTCAAAGAGACACTGTTCAAGCTGCCTGAACACAATTCCAGATTTATTTACATTTCGAAATTTCAAGTTTTGCTCAACCAATTCAAATGATTTTTGGTAGATGTCGTGCCCCATTAAATAAAAACTAGTTGTTTTGTAGAAAAATGAATTTTGGTTGAAAAATGAGTTTTTATTTTTTTTTAAAAATAAAGAAAATGGGTCTAAATGGGACTTGAAAATGCTACGATTTGACCCAAAATAATAGTTTAAAAAGGGTTTTTGAAATAAAAATCAGAGTCGCCACTTGGTATTGAGTTAAGGTGTACCAAGTCGTATTTTTGTTACCAAGTCGCGAATCCTGGGGCAGCGACGGTTGTTGGTTTTAGATTAATAAGGCAAGTTAGGGTTCGCGAAAGTGGACTGCCAGGCCATGGCGGCATTGCAGCCGGCATGGCCCGTAGGGGATAGGAGTTTTGCGGCGGTGGTAGCAGATAAAGGCAGTGAGGAGGGATTTAATCCAGGGACGGTTTCGACGTTTAGAGAGGAACCGGCACTCAAAATCGCGAAAAAGGATATCATGCAATTGGCTCTTCCATTTCAGCACGCACTTGTGGGTCGATTCTCTTACAGCAGGCCACCCATGGAGACGGTGCGGAAGTTCTTTCTGTCGTTGGGTCTGAAGGGGAAGTGTGCGGTCGCCTTGTTAGATTCGAATCACGTTCTCATCAGACCAACACTGGAGGAGGATTACACTAGACTCTTTGTCCGCCGTACGTGGTTCATAAAGAGTTCGCCTATGACTCTTTCGAAGTGGTCGTTGGATTTCAAAGTTAACAAAGAGATCTCAATTGCGCCAGTCTGGGTCAGTTTTCCTGGCTTACCCATACCGTTTTTCGACAGGCAGGTACTATTTAAATTGGCTTCAGTGTTGGGTCGTCTGTTGAAGGTCGATGCAGCAACGGGGGATCTGCGGCGGCCTTCGGTAGCCCGGGTACTGGTGGAGATGGATATTACACAGACGCCTGTGTCGCGGATCTGGATAGGGGAGGAAGAATATGGTTTCTGGCAGAGTGTTGAATATGAAAACTGGCCAAAATTTTGTCCTTTCTGTGAACGGTTTGGACATGATCAACAGGCTTGTTTCAAGAAGAACCCAGCGCTGAAACCTATCAAAAAGCCGCTACCGCAGCAGACACTCCCTCGGCCCACATGGATTCCGCGGCAGGGGGAAAATGTGCGGCGGGATACGTCCAAAGTTGGATAGGAGGGCGGAGTTGAAGGGGCGGAGGCATTGGTGTTGGATCAGGGGCAGCCTGAGGGGTGGAAGGACAAAGGGAAAAATCTGGCAGAGCAGGAATCGCCGTTGCGACAGGCACGGGATGGGGACTCGGCAGGGAGTGTAATGGCTGTGGCGGAAGGGGGTGGGCAGGAGCAGGAGGGGGAGAGCGAGGCGTCTATGGGTGCTGATGAAGAGGGGAAGACAGATACGAGGGGTATAATGGCGTTGGTGCTGGCAAAGGCAGTAAGGAGGTTGTCCAGGAGACAGAGGTGGAGCCGGTACAGCTACGGAACTCATTTGGGATCCTCAATAGGGTGAGTGACGAGCTTGATGGATGGCCAGCTTGTATTTTGAGGAGGGCTAGATCGCTCAGTCCAGTAGGTGGAGATTCAGCAACTGAGTTGCGGCACCAGGACCTAAGGGACATGCAGCAGGAGTTGACTCAGCGGTTGGGGCACTCGAGTAGGATGGAGCCGAATTGGAGGGAATCCGCAGAGGTTACAGTGTCAGAGGAGCAGAGGTTGCCACACTTGGGTATCGTGGGGGAGGCGGCACGTATGGGCAGGCACCCACGGTCAAGCATGAGGGCAGGGGAAACTCGCAATAGGTATGCCCTTCGTTCTAATGCTAATGCTAGGAATGTTTAATTTTTTAGTCTGGAATATACGGGGTGCGTCTAAGATGGATTCACTCCGGTATTTAAAAAAATTAAAAGTAGAATATCACGTGAAACTTTTGGTTTTGTTGGAGCCTATGTCGGAGGAAGGGCGCCTAGAGTATGTCAAAAGATTGGTGGGTTTCCCATCAGCAATTTCCCTGGCGGAGGGTAAGATTTGGGTTCTTTGGGATCCTCTTCTCAACATCACCTTCAGCACGCTGGCGGAGCAGTTAGTGGATATGGAGATCAGTTCTCCAGGTGGGTCGTTCTACTTCTCTGCGGTCTATGCCCGATGTACTGGGGTGGCTAGACGTCCTCTCTGGAGTGCCATGGAGAGGTTGGCGTCTTCGAGACAAGGCTCCTGGATGGTAGCTGGGGATTTCAATATAATCACGGAGGCGTCAGAAAGGCTTGGGGGTGCAGCACCGAATGCACGTCATATGGAGGATTTCAATCAGACTCTCTTTAATTGTGGCCTTACTACGGTAGAATTCGAAGGACCAAAATACACCTGGACGAATGGGATGGTATGGCAGCGATTGGATCGAGTGGTGATTAATCAAGAGTGGGCTGAGATGTGTTCAGTGACACGGGTGTTACACTTGTCCAGGGGACGATCAGATCATGCGCTTTTACTGATCAAGTGTGGTTCAGGACGGCAGGGTAAATCGGCATTCAGGTATCTCAATGTGTGGCCCCGTCACAGTTCCTTTCTTGGGATTGTTCAAGAGGTATGGGGAGGGGGAGGTCCTTCACGTACGATGTCAGAGTTTTTTCAAAAATTGCTGGGGGTGAAGAGCAAGCTGAAGGTTTGGAACAAAGAGGTTTTCAGGAATATAGGGACCCGGGTGGCGGAGCTTGAGAGGGATATGCGGGCTGCTGAAATGCAATATGATACGGGGAGAACTGTGGAAGCGAAGATTGTTTATCATGAGGCTAGGGCGGCATATATGAAGCAGTTGGCCGTTGAGTGTGGGTTTTGGCGCCAAAAGTCGAGGATAAAATGGATTCAGGAGGGGGATGCGAACACGGCCTTCTTCCATTCTGTGGTTCGGCAAAGGAGGGCTTCGAATTACATTTCTGGGATTCGGAGTGCGACGGGGCAGTGGCTGACTGAGGCAGAGGACATTAAGAGTTCGGCAGCAGCATTTTTCCAAGCGTTATTTAGTTCGGATAGGGATACTGATCGGCAGCCAAGTTTGCCTTTCACTCTCCCACAGGTGTCTCAGGGGGATAATGAGAGTATACTGGCTCTGCCCACAACGGATGAGGTGCGTGAAGTGGTGTTCTCGATCAGTCCAGATAGTGCCCCTGGTCCAGACGGCTTTGGGTCAGGCTTTTACCAGGTGTGCTGGGAGATAATTAAGGATAGTTTAGTGGCTGCTATCCAGGATTATTTTAGAGGGGGGTGGCTGCCAAAAGGAATAACCAGTACATTGATTGTGTTGATACCCAAAACTCAGGGGGCTACTCGGTGGCAAGATTTCAGGCCAATCAGCTTATGTAATGTAAGCTCTAAGATAATATCTAAATTAGTGTCTAATAGGCTAAATCTGCTCCTACCCAAATTGATCTCTCCTTGGCAGTCTGGCTTCGTTCCGGGCCGACAAATAGTGGATAACATTCTCCTGGCGCAAGAACATGCCAACGAATTGGACCGTCGCTTGGAGGTTCCGAACCTCTTGTTGAAGCTTGATATGGAGAAGGCATATGATCGAGTGGAGTGGTCCTTCCTCTTGTTCATGCTTAGATCGTTTGGCTTCCAAGAACCTGCGGTTGATCTGATCTTTCGTTTGGTCGCCAATAATTGGTTTTCAGTGCTAGTTAATGGGGAGCCGGCTGGATTCTTCAAGTCAACGAGAGGGGTCAGACAAGGTGATCCAATCTCTCCTGGCCTCTTTGTACTAGTGGCGGAATTTTTTGGCAAATGGCTCTATTCCCTGTTTCGGCATGATAGACACAGGTTTTTCCAGGCGGGAGGAATTAAGATTCCATAGTTGGCATTCACCGATGACGTCATTATTTTTACCAGGCTTGCACGGGAGACGTTAGAAGCCATTAATGACTTCTTTAAACGATACCAACAGTATTCAGGACAGAAGATTAATGTGGCAAAAAGTGGCTTCGTGTGCTCCTCTAGGGTGTCGGAGACGCAGGTGGAGCTGGTGGCTAGCATTCTGGGCTTTCAGAGGCAATTTTTCCCGATGGTTTATCTTGGTGTCCCCATTTCCCGAGGCCGTTGTTCATCTATTGCTTTTGATGGGATTCTTGCAAGAGTGAGGGCACGGATCTTCCACTGGAGCGGGAAGTTGTTGTCCATGGGCGGCAAATTGATTCTTATAAAACATGTCTTGAATTCCATGCCGCTTCATCTGCTACAGGTGCTTAAACCCCCCAAGGCAGTGTTGGTTGCCCTGGGAAGATTATTCAACTCATTCCTATGGGATAAATCCAGGGAAGACAAACGAACGCATTGGGCGTCCTGGGAGAAGCTGTGTTTTCCCACGGAGGAAGGTGGGTTAGGGGTTAGGTCGCTGGAGGACATGGTTAAAGCCTTCTCGCATAAACTGTGGTGGAGGCTACGCCAAAGGGGCTCCTTGTGGTCGGATTTTATGTACTCCAAGTATATTGGGGACCAGCACCCGTTGCAAGCGGCGGTAACAAGACCGACTGGTACATGGAAGCGATTGCTAGGTATACGGGAGGTGGCGGAGGCGCAGATTTCATGGAGTCTCGGCCCGGGAATGGTAGATTTCTGGTTGGACACGTGGTGCGAGTTGGGCCCTTTAACTGCATTGGTTCCTGAGGAGAGTGACAGACCCCATTTTTTGGTGGCAGAATTCCTAGATAGGGACGGATGGAACAGGGGCAGACTTCTCCACTGGCTCCCGGCCAATCTGGTGGATTTGATAGTGGACATTCCTTTTGACCTGGAGGGGCAGGATCATATCCTGTGGGCGACATCGGCGTCAGGGCAGTTTACCTTAACTTCGGCTTGGGAGTTGTGCCGGCAACGTTGAACCATATTGCCACTGGCCCAATGGGTTTGGAATAAGGGTACACCATTAAAAATTTCACTATTTGCTTGGAGGCTGTTGAACAACTTTCTGCCCTTGGACTCGGTGATGCGAAGACGTGGACTGCCCGTGGTGTCCAGGTGCTCATGCTGTCTTCAAGAGGCGGAATCAGTGCCACATCTGTTCGTTAATGGACCAATAGCAAGTGAGGTTTGGGGACATTTTGCAAGTAAGTTCGGCATTCTACACTCCACTCCGGATGATATTCAGCTTGTTTGGAGGATGTGGGCCACTTCGTTGACTCGCATCCCTGCTCATCATATTCGGTGTGTCCTACCGTTTGTGATTACATGGTTCATATGGCGGGGACGAAATAAGGCACGGTTCGAAGGCCAGGTTTTTTCAGCAAGGGGGGTCATCGTGGAGGTTGGCAACTTCTTGCACGACCTGGGCAGAGCAAATAGGCTGGATAAGGTACAGTTTCGGGGTGACCAGGATTGCGAGTGGGCACGGTTAGCATCAGGTACAGCCCGTAAACGGCGACCGGTGGTGGTAACCTGGGCAATGCCTCCGGCCCGGCAATACAAGCTAAACACGGATGCGAGTGTGGTCAACGGGAAGGCTAGTGGAGGAGGAGTGTTACGGGACTCACATGGTAGAGTTATCTTTGCATTCTATAAGGAGTTTGGGGACAAAGGAGTGCTGCATGCTGAGGCTTTGGCCGTATTAGAGGGGCTGTTAATGTGTGCGATCAGGGGATTACGAGGGGTTCTAGTGGAGGTGGACTCGGCGGTGCTTGTGTCCTTAGTTAAATCATCGGTACTGGGAGGTTGGTTGTATTGCAGTGTGCTACGGCGGATTCGCCGCCTGTTGGATCAGGTTGCTGTGTCGTTTAGGCACATATTCCGGGAAGCAAATGGGGTTGCAGATAGGTTAGCTGCTTTGCAAGGTTGTCCGAGTAAGGTTTTTGATTCACCGCAGCTCCTACCAAGAGAGGTTCGGGGGTGCATTGCTATGGACGTCGCTCAAGTCCCGTCTTTTAGATTAGTGCTTGAATAGGGGCTAGGAATCTCTAAATCTCTTGTACCTGTTTTTGGTATAAATAAAGGTTAATGTTAAAAATAAAAAAAAAAAAAAGGTGTACCAAGTCAGCTAAAAAATGAATTTTTCAAAGAAAAAGATAGAAAACCCTTTTTAAACAACTCCCAGTCTACGAAAATCAGAGAAAAAGATTCGGGAGTCACATTTGAAGAAAGGGAAGGCAAGGACAAAAATCCAAGGCACCCTTTCAACCTAGCCAAGGCTAGTTGCGCGATTTAGTCAAAGATTTTCTTATTTTAACCTAGGAATTTATCACATTTGAACGTACTACATGAATGCAAACCCTGGACCTAGGAGGGTATCGGAGGGTCAGAATATCTCTTTCAAAGCTTAATTGGTGCAAATCACATTGATTGTGAAGCCCAATAGGGACTCTTTGAAGATGTCACAAATAATGCTAATGACGTAAGAATTGGTGGAATGAATGTATGCAATGTGAAAACATGAGCTTGTGTGAAGTGAAAAAAGTAATAAAAGATAATAGTGTGTAAGTGGGAGTGTGCAAATGGGTGTGCAAGGTGAGGTATGTAAAGTGATAGTGTGAAGTGTATGTGTGCTCAGTGGTAGTATATAAAGTGCAAGTGGTAGAGTGAAAATGTGCAAAATAAGAGTTGTGTGAAATGGAAATGTGGAAAAAGGGATAGAATATGAAGTGAGAGTGCAAAGTGATAGTGGATAAATGAAATGCATGAACCCTAGAGGAATGCAAGCAAGATGGGTACGGGGAGACCCTAAATCGTGACTTTTGCTTTTCCTCGTGACTTTTGCTTTTCCTTTTGGTTAGAAAAAAAAATGAGCGTGCTAAGGCTATGTGTAGCCAAACTCGTCCATCCCCCTTACCAAAAGAGTAACTCCCTAAACTAATCAGGCAAATGACCCTAATAACTAGAATGAAATGCAAAAAAAATCCTAAAGATCATACTTAGAATGTGCAAAAAGGGGAAAGGATCATGCAAAAAATGTAAAAAATACTAACAAATGCTCTGAAATGTCATTCCCTACAACTTTCATGCTCTGAGCTAAGGCCAATTCGGCCTCTATCTATGACCTAAAATTTCGGACAGAATGTAGCTTCAAGAACCCTAATTTTCCAGAATTTCTTCCAAACCCAAAATTGGTTGCATTTATCACTAATTCACACCTACTAGAGTCTTTATAAGCCATTTCCAATCATCATAAACAACCACACCATCAAGAACATATGAAACCAGAAAATTCCTCAAAAAATAAAAAACTCAACCAATTCACTTCAAATCAAGAAATAAAACACATAATCCCTCACTTAAGCCACCATTAGGCATAAATTCAACATCATTAAATATAGGAGGGTGTTCATATACCACTTACCAAGTAATCAAGAGAGAGGAAGATGTTGGACACCTTAAGTCTTCAAACAAACTTCACTAAACTACTTACTAGCACCCAAGGGAGGAATTTTATGGAGTAGAATCTAAGTTATGTGGTTGGTTTTGGAAGATTGAGTGAAATGGAAACTAGAAAGTTGAAGAATTTCTTTCTTCTTTGCTCAAGGAAGAATCGGCCATGAAGGAGAAGAAAATGGTGATTTTTGAGCAATTTTTCAAGATATTTACTCAATTTGGTCAAAAGTCAAAAGTGTGAATAGTTGCCAACAAAGTCCAACCAATGGTTGTGTGACACATGTCACTCCATTAATGCAACTCTATCCTTTTGTCTCTCCAATAAAAATATCTTAACACTTTGTAAAATAACATCACTTAATACAAAATTTCAACAAGTGGTTAAAAATATAATGCATTTACCGCACTAGCGGGTCCCACGTCCAAAATACGCTTTTAATTTCTAAAAAACTAACCGATACTAGAAAAATTATTTTAAAACTATTTTTGCTCATAAACTTTATCTGGGGAATTTTTCTAATCAAGAAAATGTAGAAAAGGCGGGCGTTTTAACAAATAACCTTAGAAAATTAGAAAATTTCCGGGTTCTCAAACTCATTTTTTTTTCGGGGCATCACAATCTCCCACCTTGAAAGAATGTCGTCCTCGACATTCCCTCTTGTACCAATCAAGTCAAGACATCCCGCAAAAATCTCTCAAGAGTCAAATCAAACCCACAGTCCGGCATCCTAAACTTCAAGCCTAGGATACACTACAGAGATCTGAAGCCTAAGCTCTGATACCAACTGTTGACGGCCCCACTTCTCCCAAGGCGAACCAAGGGTATCGGCGGGCCGCCTTGCCCGGCTCTCTCCGCGACTCAGTCGTTCACTAAAGTTCCTCAAAATGAATTACAAGAATAAGCCTCAAATATACCATCACATGGTCCACAAATATACATCAAGTCTCAATAAATACATGTTCACAATGCAGCGGAATCAATTCCCCAACTATACATAAATGATTTCAACATCCAAATTGTAACTACATAAAGGCCATCCGTTCAACGTGATAAGCCACAAGAAGTCTTTCCTTCGCCTTGAGCCCTTGCTGGAGGGCGAATAAAATATTTTTGGGTGAGCTAGAAAGCTCAGCGATCCGTAACCAGCAAATCATTAAGCAAATATATTTTTCAACAATGTTTTGCATTTCGATGATTTCGATTGATGTCAGATTCAGGATCAAATGTCCGCTTTAGTGCTCTCGCTGAGACGGTGAAATCATTGCACTTGAACACCCAACGCTCAAAAATAGATCATAACACACGAACAGAGAGAGGAGCCCTTTTTGATGCTCCAGATAACATGAACATGCAACAACCAAACAGATTGAGACGTTGTGTCCAGCAACAAGACTTGTCCCAGAACTCATTGAAGCCAAAATCATATCATGAATTCACATGCAAGCGCACGCTGAGATGCAATCGAGTAAATATGCAGCAAACATTTACCACAAGTACTTGAAATAGTTTAGGTCACTCACCCCACGCTCAGGGAAAATCATCATCATATTAACATTGCTTGCCTCAAATCCAAGTTTTAGATCACAAACTCAATGCAATCAAGTCCTTTCAAAGTTCGGAGCAGCCTGTCCCTGAATTTGCTTTACTTTTCCAGCCGTTCAGGCTTTTCATTATTTCTTGAGCCAGTCCCAAGCGTACACACACAAACAACAAGTTCCATCAATAGCCATTCAGCAAGCTCAAGTAGTACTAGTACAAGTCAAGCTAGGAAAATAGTTCCGCAAATGAACACGTAAGCCCTCAAAACTAGAAAAACAGTTTTGACGTTCTTTTGCGGTAATGGCACAAAAAGGTACTATCAGTATCGGATGAGGTCCAAGACCACCATTTCGAAGCTAAGAACCAGGCTGTTACAACAATTTTAGAAGGTCACTCAGTCCAAATCCCATAACACAACTAGGTCAAAAAGGCAGAAACCAACCAAGAACCGTAATTGCAGGTTCCAAATCACACAATGCTGTTAATTCGCTCCAACTCAGTATACACAGGTCCCAAATGCATTTGATTCCAAAGGCATATGATAAAGCTAAGACATCAAGATACATTTCATCAGAAGACCTCAACAAACAAACTCCAAAAACAATTCCAGTCAAAACAACCAATTTCAGAGCGCAGTTCTTACATTCCTTGATGAACCCAAGAACAGCAACATTAAATTCGGCTTTTCTCATTTCCACACTTACTCCGATGAACCTGAACATTTTTGCAGGCACCTCTAAAATGTCACTTCCCTTACAATTTCATGCTCTGAGCTAAGGCCAATTCGGCCTCTATATATGACCTAAAATTTCGGACAGAATGTTCAACCAAGAACCCTAATTTTCCAGAAATTCTTCCAAATCCAAAATTGAGTGCAATTATCAACTATTCACACCTACTAGTGTCATTATAGGCCATTGCCAATCATCATAAACAACCACACCATCAAGAACATATGAAACCAGAAAATTCCTCAAAAAAATAAAAACTCAACCAATTCACTTCAAATCAAGAAATAAAATACATAATCCCTCACTTAAGCCACCATTAGGCATAAATTCAACATCATTAAATATAGGAGGGTGTTCATATACCACTTACCAAGTAATCAAGAGAGAGGAAGATGTTGGACACCTTAAGTCTTCAAACAAACTTCACTAAACTACTTACTAGCACCCAAGGGAGAAATTTTATGGAGTAGAATCTAAGTTATGTGGTTGGTTTTAGAAGATTGAGTGAAATGGAAACTAGAAAGTTGAAGAATTTCTTTCTTCTTTGCTCAAGGAAGAATCGGCCATGAAGGAGAAGAAAATGGTGATTTTTGAGCAATTTTTCAAGATATTTACTCAATTTGGTCAAAAGTCAAAAGTGTGAATAGTTGCCAACAAAGTCCAACCAATGGTTGTGTGACACATGTCACTCCATTAATGCAACTCTATCCTTTTGTCTCTCCAATAAAAATATCTTAACACTTTGTAAAATAACATCACTTAATACAAAATTCCAACAAGTGGTTAAAAATATAATGCATTTACCGCACTAGCGGGTCCCACGTCCAAAATACGCTTTTAATTTCTCAAAAACTAACCGATACTAGAAAAATTATTTTAAAACTATTTTTGCTCATAAACTTTATCTGGGGAATTTTTCTAATCAAGAAAATGTAGAAAAGACGGGCGTTTTAACAAATAACCCTAGAAAATTAGAAAATTTCCGGGTTCTCAAACTCATTTTTTTTTCGGGGCATCACAAAGAGGAGCTGTGTAGTAAATTGGTTTGCAATCCTTTCCTTTTATTTATTGTTACGCTTTTGATCTTTAAATTGTTTATCTCTTCTACTCCCAAGCAGTTTTGCTTTCTTGTTCATTGTCTCATTGGTTGTCTTCGGGCCTTACAATTGGTATCAGAGCTTGGTCTCCTAGAGATTAAGCTTAACCGCTTAGAGTAAAGATCATGGCAACCATAAATGTTTCTTTTTTAGAAGGGCAATCTATTGATAGACCACCTATGTTTAATGGTTCTCATTTTAGCATGTGGAAACAAAGAATGATGATTTTCTTACAATCCGTTTATATTGAATTATGGTATGTGGTAGAAGATGGTCCTTATGAAGTTAGAATAGTTGACTCTACCACTAATTTGAGTAGATTAAAGACTAGACAAGAATTGAATGAAAAAGACAAGAGATACCTTTCTTTGAATGCCAAGGCCATGTATATATTGTACAATGCATTAGATGTAAATGAATCTAGTAGGATTAAAGGTTGTAAATCAGCTAAAGATATTTGGGATAAATTGTGTGAATTTCATGAAGGTAACCAAGATATTAAAGAACAAAAGAAATCTTTGCTTGTTTCTCAATATGAATTTTTCAAAATGCATCCTCTTGAAATGTTGATAAGATATGTACTAGATTTTGTGACATTATTCAAGATCTTAAATTGCTTGGAAAAGAATATTCTTTGGGTGAGAAAAATAGAAAGATTTTGAATGCCTTGCCAAAAGAATGGGAAAACAAAATAAATGCTATAGAAGAGGCAAAGGATTTAAATTCTATGTCCATTGAATCTCTTGTGAATTCCCTAATCTCTTATGAATTAAAGCTGAAATTCAAAGTGCAAGAGGAAGAAAATGCAAGAATGTATAAGAGAGGCATAGCTTTTAAAGCATCTCAAGTGGGGGATAACCCATCCTTCATGGGTAATGAAAATATGGAAGTGGACAATGATATAACTCCTCACATCAAATGTTTCAAGAAGATCTTCAACAAGAGAAGTTCAAGAGGAGATTGCAAAATTACATGGGATGAATGCAATTCAAAAAGAGAAAAAGAAGAGTTGGCCCAAATGGCACTAATGGCCATTGGAGATGATGAGGTAACATCTTATAACTCTCAAGTTGAAAGTGATGAAGAAACTGATGATGATATTGAATCTTTCATTATAAAATTGCATGATAGTTTGAAACAGTCCCATGCTAGAAACAAGGGGTTAAAACAGAAAATTGGTTTTTTGCTTCGAGATAATGCAAATCTTTTTCAACAAAATAAAAAGTTGAAAGCTGAAAATGATTACTTCAAAAAGAGTGAGACTGCTTTACATTTTGAACTTGATAGAAAAACAAAACTTTGTGATTTGTTCAAAAAGGAACAAGGTGATTTGAAAAGAAGAATGGATGGTCTAAATGAGTTGCTTAAACACAAGAAACAAGTCTGTTTTCAAAAGAATAGGTTGAATTCAACGAATTTTGCTATCCAAGGAGAAGACAAGTAAGTTTTTAAACTGTTCATGTAGATAACTCTTTGGTTATGTGTAATTTTTGTTGTCAAAAAGGTCACATGAAAAGTGATTGTTATGTGAGAAAGAATATGAGAAGAGGCATGAAATGCATGTGGATAGTTAGACATGATGCTAACTTTAACAAATAGGAGATTTTGTTAATCATTGCAGTGATTCTTGTTCACAATATTTTTTTTGATATTTTCGATACTTTGATCTGTGTTTTCGCTGATATTTTTGAATACTACTGAATTTGTATGGTGTCAAAAAGGGAGAGAAAAGAACTATTCTGATCTAACGATGATTTGCTAATCTCTCTGTGATATGTTGGTATGTTGGTATTGCTGAATTCTGGTATCATTTCTCTGTTTTGTTTTGAATATTGGATTCCTCTGTTATTATTGTTGGATTATGGTTTGCTGGGTATTACTCTCATCTTAATTGATGACAAAAAGGGGGAGAAATGGATGCTATGTGTTAGGGGGAGTTATTCTGAAATTATAAGTTTGGTTGCAATGAGTGAGGGGGAGTCTATGCTCATATGCTCAATCTTTTTCCTTCCTTCCATCCATTGTTTTGTCATCATCAAAAAGGGGGAGAATGTTGATCTTGATCCCTATCTTTTGATGTTTACAAAACAAATGGATGATACTAATATTTCTTCAAGATATACTTTCAGTTTGAAGTTGTTTGATTCCATGAACAAGTGCAATTGAAAGGGGACTAAGTATGCTGAAGCTGTCGGACGCTCAAATAGTCAGGATCGGACGTCCGAAGTTGTCTAGATCTTTTGTATCTTTAGTGTGCCAAAGTTCATTGTAAGCTTTTCATTTGTGAGTGAATTTTTCATGAGTGTAGCTCTGTGAGGGTTGTCCTGAGGGATAGTAAAACGTCCTGGCTTGACCGAGTGCTGCTTGGGGCAAGGAGGAGGTGAACCTTCCTTTGTACACAAGAGTGATTGTAATTCATCAACTTGAAGTAGCTTGTGTCAATTAATCTACAAGCTCAAGAGGAGTTGGGTAGTTAATTGGTTTGCAATCCTTTCCTTTTATTTACTTACTGTTACATTTGTGATCTTTCCATTGTTTATGTTTGTCTCATTGGTTGTTTTCGGGCCTTACAATTGGTATCAGAGCAATTGTAAGGACGCACATCAATCTCATCGGACGTCCTAAAAATTCCACGAAGATTTGATAACTCTCTGGACGACATTCGGACACAGAAGCTCGGACGATAAAATCCCATCGGACGTCCGAACGACAACTTGGCTGATTTTCGGACGATGGGATCGGACGGTGATTAATCTGTCGGACGTCCGACGTCCCCAACGGCTAGTTGACTGTTAAGCTACTTTCTATCCGTTGGATTCTTTAATGAGGCACTTTCTTGGTCCTATATAAATAGTGGTTGGTCAGATACTTCAGATAACTTTTGCACACTGAAGATACAAAAGATCTAGAGAGATTTTAGTGAGAAAATACTCCAAAAAGAAGATTTGTAGTCTTAGTGGTGTGAGGTTCTTTGTAAGCTTTTCATTTGTGAGTGAATTCTTCATGAGTGTAGCTCTGTGAGGGTTGTCCTGAGGGATTGTAAAACGTCCTGGCTTGACCGAGTGGAGTTCGGGGCAAGGAGGAGGTGAACCTTCCTTTGTACACAAGAGTGATTGTAATTCATCAACTTGAAGTAGCTTGTTTGAATTAATCTACAAGTTCAAGAGGAGCTGTGTAGTAAATTGGTTTGCAATCCTTTCCTTTTATTTATTGTTACGCTTTTGATCTTTAAATTGTTTATCTCTTCTACTCCCAAGCAGTTTTGCTTTCTTGTTCATTGTCTCATTGGTTGTCTTCGGGCATTACACATATACTCCCTCAATAGTTGTAATGAATAAGAGATTTAAGAGTTTTACCCTTAGTTTCATAGTTCGGGTAAATTAGGATTTTCGCGTATTTTGGTAGTGTAATTAATTGTGGAGGTGTGTGCACTAAATTTGGTGGTTAAGAGTGAGTTTTGGATAAGAAAAAGTATGTGATTAGAAGTAATAATAATAAATTAGTGAATTATAAGTGAAAACCCTAGTACGTGCGAGATAAGGAAAAACGGTGTGAACCGACGTATACCGTTTGTTACAGAGTGAGTACACCACTTGAACACTATTTTATTACCTTAATATTCTTGCTTTTATTTCAGCTAATTAACCCTAAAATATCTCTTAAACCAGCCACAATGTTTGACCAAAGAAAAAGGAAAAAAAAATGAAAAAGTTAAGCTTTGATCCTACGGCGACACTTGTCAGAAATCTACCCAACTTTGACCAAGTTTCTTACCTTTACTAAAACTCCAAAATTTGACAAAATTTCATTCACTTTCTTGTCTTCTTGGCCCGAAATTAGGGAGAGGAAAAAAGAGAGAAAATTCATCTTGGCATCTTCAATTTCTTCCTCAAATCTTGAGTTCCAACCGTTAAAATTGCAAACTACTCCATAAAAGTTACTCACTAAGAAGGTTTAGAGCTTTTGGTGGAGGGATTTTGGAAGAAAAAACCCTAAGCTACCATCTTTCTTAAGATTCCAAGGTAACGTGTCTAGAAATCCCTCTTTTCTCTTAATAATTGTAAATTGGTGGATTAGAGTTGTTAAATATGTAGTTTTGTGAGAAATTTCATGGGTTGAAGTAGTGTGAGGACCCGAAAATTTTGTTTATCTTATTTATTCTACTGGCTAAAATAAGTATTCACTCACCCGATTTCTCCGATTATTAATTTCTAATTTTTTTAGGCGTAACTAAATGTAACCATAGCTTAGTTATATTTTTAAAGCGATTCGTTGCGAAATTTAATTTCTTAAAGCTCGTTAAGTGAAAATAATAAATACGCGACTGGAGCAAATAATCGATTCGAAAAATTACATATAACGAATAAGTGGTTAAATTAAAAGCCTAATTGAATTTTTATAAAAATCAAGAATTTAGAAATATCCTGATTTACCTAAGAATAACTGCAAGAATTTCGAGTGAGAGCTTGAAAATTTTATTCCTTACCTAAAATTTGATACATGATCCACTTTCTTTTATTTATTAAAATACATGTCTAATTATTTCTGTTCGTTAACAAATAAACTAGTAATACCTTTGGAATTTGTATCACCTACCCCATTAAATATTAGTACTAGTTAGAATTTACTGTTATAAAAATAAATAATAAAATAAACATGGAAAAACACTCGTTTGGAAGCATGTAGATGCCTAACATGTACAAAGATTAAATGTTGATTTTCCATGTTAGTTAGAAACCAATAGAAAACTATCTTTACCTTCTTAAACAATTTTTTTTAATGCGATAAATAATATTATGGAGCAACAATATTAAACCACTTGGTTTTCTGTTAAGATAAAAGTATTTCTAAGGTAGATTATTTCATTGACCTAACAATTAATTCGTTAAATGCCGACAGTTAGTTTTAATCGTTAAAAATGTCAAAATATTAATAGGGATTTCCGCGTTAAGATGAAAACCAATGAGTTTTAGATAAACATGATACTAATATACTAAACATACTTAAGGCGTGAAAATTACAGTCTTGTAAGATTAGTGTATGATTAGGCGTTCAAATCACAATTGGGGATAATTTTTAGAATTAAGTTAGAACCAAGGACTTATGTGGAGGTCAAGAGGACAAGTGAAATGACTAAACTACCCTCCACTATCTCACAAATTATCATGCAGCCAAAACCATTTGCGGACAACATCATAGCCAACCTCCTCATTCGGCCAATGCAAATCTTCTCCAATCCAACACGCAAGCCTTTCAAACACTCAACCTCTTATCTGCCATTCATCTCCATTTCCTCTCCATTTTTACCTCAGCCCCAAACCACAACAACATTTCCTCACCTTGTAATCATCGACCGAGGGGAAGGAGAGAGCGGCATTCTGCATATGAGAGCAAGGAAAGAAAACTGCGAGCTGCCACATTTTCTGTTCTGTCTGCGAGCTTGAGGGAAGAAAGAAAGAGACACCGCGTGAGTTCAATCCTTTTCTGCACCTTCACCTCCACCAGCTGTGACCATTTTCTTCACCTCAACCAGCTGCACCCGTTTCCAACAACTCCACCGCAACTGCAACATCCAACCAGGACCACCACCTCCAGTTCGCGTGTGAGCAAGAGAGGGAGAGCTAGTGAGCTGCGGTTCTGCAACAACCAAACTCCAAGAGCGATAGCAAGCCGAGAGGAAAATTTCTGCAGCTCATTGTCGCGTGAGCTAAGCCTCAAACCGAGGTAACCTCTGGCCCTAGACTAGCTAATATTAGGTAGATGATGCTGATTACAAGCTTGCCTGTAACGGTTAGCCACTTGGATGATGGGTTAAGGCACCAGAAATTCTGATTATGAAAAGAAAATGGAATTGCCGTGAGCTTCAATCAGAAATGCAGACTTGATCATTGCTTAATTGAAGTAATCTGAGCTTATAGCTGTGATTAATTAGCTAATTACAAGATGTTTAAGAGATTGCATGTGATGATTAAGCACTCGGATGATGCAATCAAAGCATGAGAAAATCTGATTAGGAAGGAATTGGAATTGCCGTGAGACTGTTTTGGGAAATGCAGCTTCAATTCTGTCTCTTTGTAGTAGTCTGAGCTGATAAATACGTTTATCTAACTAAGAACAAGATGATCAAGCTTTGCATGCAGCTCCTTGGCTCGGTTAAGCAAGAAAAAATAAAAATGAAATGGATCAGCTTACATGCAAGCTTAGCCGAGGAAAAACTGAATAAATTTCTGGAATTTTGGATGATTTTTGTTGCTGACCGAATCGGATTTTTGAACTAGAAATGTTAATCGACTAGTTAAGTAATTGCATGCCGAAATTGAGTACTTAATATCATGTTTTAGCCAAGTAAAAAGTTGGATTTATGACCAATTAACTGCTGGAATTCTGTTTAGCCGATGACAGATTTATTGTGGTGGAATTATTTGCCAAAATTACATGTTATTTGTTTTATTTCATGTCGGAAAATTTTGATGGTGGGCTCTATGAACTCCCACCCTTGGATTA
Source organism: Coffea eugenioides (assembly GCF_003713205.1). Classification (NCBI taxonomy): domain Eukaryota; kingdom Viridiplantae; phylum Streptophyta; class Magnoliopsida; order Gentianales; family Rubiaceae; genus Coffea; species Coffea eugenioides. Next base: position 38,321 of record NW_020861754.1, read on the forward strand.
ATGATTGATGATGGATATAATGCTAGTTTAGTGCTTAAATGGGTAGATTAATGATACCTAGCTAGTCTCGACTTCAAGGGATGTGTAGTTCAAAAATGTTCAGGGTTGCCCTGTTTCAATCGCACCCCTTTTTGCAGAATTTTGAGGGTTTCATGACTTATATATCATGTTTATATGTTGAATATATGGTGTATAAAGTTTCATTTAAAAATATTGAGGTTTGGTTGGTCAATGGGATCAATTTCGTGAAGCTAGTAAATCTGGAAAACTGTTTTCGTAATGCTCTGACCCGCTTTCGTATTTCGGCCATAACTCTGTGCTCCGATATCGAAATCGAGTGCCGTCAGCGGTATTTGAAACTAGATATCCCAACCTTTCCAACGGTATAAAATGTATGTTCTGGTTCCATGTGTGTGAGCCGAACCAACCATTTAAAGATGACTACTCTGTTTCTCTGTTTTACAAAGAACGAAATGCTGAGGCTGCAACTTGTGGCTCGAATTCGAGCTAGTTGTGTGCCGAATTTCAAAATGATGTTTTCTGTGAAATCAAAGCTCTATGAATGTGTTTGCCAACGCCTTAAACCATGTCCAATTCCGAGTTAATTTGAGTGATCTGTGATCAAAATATGAAACCTGCTTTGTTTGTGAAAACCCTGATTTTTGGGACAGATTTGATGCAAGGCTCAGTGTAGACTTGTAAATTTAATCTCTTGGTGTTAACCACCACAAATGTTGTTCTAGGATAACCCTTAAACCTTTTCTATGTAAATGAACCATGTTTAGAGGATTTTCCTTGGTCAAAAGTTTAGAAAAGGAAATTTTTATACACAAGGCAGCTTTGCCTTAAAATTTTGGAAACATGGGTGATTTTGTTAAGTGACTTTCCATGCATATTTTTCTATGAAATTTGGTAGAGGGACAACCCTTATATAGTAGTATTATACTGCTAATTATGGTGTTATTCTGAGACCCTTTCATGAGTCAAATAAATTACCAAAGTTCATGACTCGAGTTTGAAAAACCCTTGCTTAACAAGAAAATTTTAGGAACTTTGAGCTACCGTATTTTGGAGCTCAAAACTCCGTTTCATGTTCCGTTTGTTTTGTTATACTCTTGGATTACAACACTAATAGAGTTGCAAATTTCAAAAGCTAGTTCCAAACAAGTGAATTTTTCCGAATTTTCAAAGTTGACAAAAAAAATCAACTTAAATCTGCCTTATGAACTTGATTCCATGAAGGAAATTATTTTTTTCCTTGTGTTAATAAAACCTCACTTTTGAACCTTTACTTTGAGTGGCTAAGGTTCTTGATTTGAGGTATTGACAAGTCTAGATGAGTGTAACTCCTTTCTTGATTAATGCGTGATTATAAGTGAAAAATACTTGTCAAATTGCTTCAGGTGCCAAGCTAGTCTTGAAGAGAATCTCGGAGGGGACAATTAAAGATTTTCTCGCTCAATTACTTTGGAAATTTGTGAGTGTCCCTGCTTGTTCTATGCTTACTTGATTAAAGTACTTTCTTGACTTGATATGTGATAATTGGAAAATGGTTTCTGATCCATCGAAGTGAGCAGTGTGTACTTTATCACACTAGCCGTTCGAGTGGTGACTTGCTTGAAGTATTTTTCGTGAATATCTTGCTTGCGCTTACTAAGCACTGAGTAGGGGAATGTACCACACCTTAGGGTGGGAGGGCCTCTTATCCTATCTCACGTGCTAAGTACTGAGTAGGGGAATGTACCACACCTGCGGGTGGGAGGGCCTCTTATCCTATCTCAAGTACTAAATCACCAGGCAGGGGAATGTACCACACCTTAGGGTGGGAGGGCCTCTTATCCTGACCTGGTAATTAAATGTAGTTGCGTCGTTGGGTGAATCCCTCGACTTCTGAATCCAACTACGGAAATGTCGCTGGGTGAATCCCTCGACCAATTTCCTGAGGGTATACTCAAGTATACTGCTCCCAAATTTTCTACGGGTATATCTCGAGTATACTGCGTCCTTAGTCGGTGTTCGGGCCCGGGACAGGGGTACGTACGGTGACGGGTTAGGATTAAAATGAGTAGATCTACGTGGACTATAAGTAGTGAGAGTTGACGGAGGGTCAACTACGATGAATGGTGATCAAGCGAGGAAAATGGCTCCTGAGAGCCCCTGTATCCTACCTTGTGCTGTTATACGCTTTCCTAACTGTTCAATTTGGTTAAGCTATTACTCGTTGTTTGATTTACGTGACTGCATGTTTTGGGGCACCACTGAGCTTTAGCTCACCCCACGTTTATTTGTTTTCCTTGACAGGTTCTAGCAATTGAAAGCCTTGACACTTACTTATGTTTCTTTCTGGGATGTAAATAGACACTGTGACTTCCTGTGTGGATTGAATTGTATTTCCACTTGAATAATGTATTTCTTATTTTGGATTGCCGCTTGAAGCTGGAAAAGTGTAAACCCTAATTCGAATGTTTGGCTTGTATGTTTGTATTTGTGATGTATGAAATCTTATGTTTTTGGGATAGTAAGACTTTACTTCTTGTAAGTAGCGTGTGAGGTTTAAGAGCCGTTGAATGGCTATCTTAGAATGCTGTTATCTCTGAAGTTAATGTGGTTGTAATTATTAGTCTATTCTGGAAGTATTGACGTTGTAATAGCTTAGGTTATTCTTCGGAAGAATTTGGGTTAGATTGTTTGCGTGAGTCCTGGCGAGAGTTGGGCAGACGGCCCGCCAACCCTCTGGTTCGCCTTAGGGGGAAGTGGGGTCGCCACAAGTAGTGTTATGATAAAATTCAATTTCTATGGTGAATTTTCTGCCCTCATGTGATGATTAATGATTGGCCATGGTTTGATAGTTTTGTTATGTGATAAATTAGTGTATTATGTGCTAGATGGACTTGCCTAAAGAAAATTTCCAGCTTTAAGGTTGAAACAGCCCTATTCTGACCTGTTTAATTCGTCTATGTTAGAGGCCGAATGAGGCTTAAGTCAAAACATGAAAGTTGTAGGAAATGGTGTTAGCTATCTGTCTACAAAATTTCAGCTCAATTGGAGCACGGTAATATGTGAAATGACAAACATACCCTTGACTGCCAAATGTACTGTTTTGTGGACGTGTTTGTTTTCTCTGCGATTGCATATTTTGACTTGAAATGAAATGAATTGGGTGTTGATGTCTTCATAGGAAATGTAGTTCTTTGTCTTATGCTTCGAAACGGTATTAAAGTATACCCAATTCGATAAACGTACCTTCGGTTGTGACCGAAACGCCAAAAGATGTCAAACCTGTTATTTTGTTATTTGTCTTGAACATTAGTTCCGGTCGCATTGCTAGCATTATTTTGTAATTGAATGACATTGAGCTAGTGAAAGGATATTGTGGCAAGATATTTGTGTGTGATTTTGGGGCTGATTGACGAAAAATAAATGAAAGCCATAAAATGGCTGAAAAATAGGTAAATACAAAGGACGTGCTGCTCAATTTTTCACTCGAGGCTAGTTAGATGTACTCGAGACTTGAGCGAAAGGTTTTAGGGTTGTTCATGTTTTTAAGACCAATGTGCTACCTTTTTACTCTAACCCACATTATTATCTCTTTCGCCCAAGTAGTTAACTTGACTAAGCACACGACTTGTAGTCGAGTCTCATTTGTGCATTTCGTTCCTGAGTTTTGTGGATGGGGGAAACCATAAGTGTTTTACTTGGTTGTTGTTAGGAGACGTGACGTGATCAAACCCATCCTTTGGGAGAAAACTTTTGAAGTTATCTTTGCTTGAACTGGTGAGTGTACCTCCCCTGATTTGTTGCTTAACTAGTTTATTTGTTCTTGAAATCTGTGACTTGAATGACTATGAACTCTGTTTATTCTGAATGAGACGGGGGTGTACTTTATCACACTCGTTCTCTTGCCTGTGTGATCGTTTACTGTGAGAATTTGAATCTGTTATCTGTGTCTGTTCTGACGTCGTTTGGAGGCTTGTATCCAACGACCCTTCTGTGACCTCTAAGCTCAAATCCTGTGACTAGTTACTCGAGTCGAGTCGGCAAAGGCCTGGTCGATTAGATAACGAGCCACGGTAGTCTGTTTCTAGGAAATCTTTAGGTATTGGAGACTCTGGATTTCCGGTATACTCGAGTATTATCACCTCTGTTTTGTGTGTGGTGTTTGGGCCTGGCAAGGGATATGTTTGGTGGATGGAATTTGATGTCAAGTAGGGTCTATGGTTATGTTTGTTTCCTCGAACGTTGACGAAGCGTCAACGAGTTGGGATCAAGTACTGCAATGGAAATTTGGCTCTTAAGAGCCACTTGTATCCTTTCTATCTGAGGTGTTTGTTCATTTCCTTATATGATGTGTATATGTGCCTTAAAAGTGAAATGCCATGATTCTTGACTACTGGTACTTGTGGTACCTCATTGAGCGTGAGCTCACCCCGTTCCCGTTATCTTTGTTTTCCTTACAGGGTTCAATATTTTGAGAACTATGATTTTTGAAGAAAGAGTCAAACTAGTGTAGACATTCTTTTGATCATGCTCCTCTATAACCGAAACCCTAATTGTATTTTGTATACGTATGGTTACTATGGCTTGTATTTCAAGTTAACTTGTTGAAGACTCTGATGTATATATGTATATAAGTGTGTAATCAAGTGTTTCAAGCGTATTCGTTTGAGATTGTACGTTTCTATGGTTATGTGAACTTTCTTGCATCCATTGGGAAAATCGAGCAAGTGTGAAGCTTGAACGAGGAAGAAAAATTTTGGTCGGATTTTGACGCGGCTGTGGTCCTTCGCGCTTTCCGATGATTCATTTTTCCAAAGTTCTTTGGACTGTTTGGTAAGGTTTATGAATGATTTGATCCGTAGTCCTGGCGAGAGTTGGGCAGGCGGTCTGCCGACCTTTTGGTTCGCCTTAGGGGAAGGTGGGGCCGTCACAGATGGTATCAGAGCTGCTTCACGTGGTCTCTGCGCGAAGTGAGCTTGGGCCAAGTGGTGAATAAGTGTAAAGGACTAAGTGCTCTTTTGAGCATAAGCTATGGATCGTGAAATGTTATAGGTTGCAAACCTTTCGTGTGGTACTTGGAGATAATAGATATGCATGTCATGTAGGAATCTCAAATATAGATGATTTACTCTTGGGGACTAGTCAGCTCGAGTTGTGAATTATCTTATTTTGGATTCTTGTACCCGAATACTAAAGATGAGAGCCTAGGTTAGAAATAACTTGGGCGAGCTAGAACTTTGATTCTACGGAACTTCCTGTGATGTGTTAAGGTATCATTAAGTATGATTAACCCTATCTACGATATAAACTGCGTTATTCTTGTTGGTTACGGACGGAACTCCTAGAGAGGGAGACGCACTTAGCTCTACCCATGAGGGAGAGTTCGTTAACTCTATTGGGAACTGGGTTAGACCTCCTGTAAGCCAAGTTTGATTCCATGTGAGGGGCAGTTAGGAAAGCTAAGATGCTTTTGCATTTCTGGCCTAATTTGTATATTGTACTTTTGAATGACCTCCTACTTCCATGGGATTACTTTTGTTTGTATCTGACTGTTACTGTGTGATATATATTTTAAAACTGTGTTAACTGTTTGATTTTTTGACTTGTTTGTATTGTTGTAACTTGTCCATGCATTTATCTCTCTTTCATATTACCTTCGTGTTTCGACCTTAGATTGGTTAAATCGAATGGAGGGTACTTGTAGTGGATGAGGCTGTGGGCGCGGATCTAGGCAACCCGTGAATGAAGAGGGTAACCGTGAACCGGTACCTGAACAGAATTCTGGATCGGGGATTGACCCTAATGTTCAGGTAATCGCCGCTATTTAGCGTATGACTGATCTGTTGGCCCATATAGTGGAGCGTCAGAGCCAAAACCCTATTCCTCAACCTGGAAACCATGTAGAGGATGAGAATAGGGCCCTCGAACGATTTCAAAACTTCTCTCCACCACAATTTATTGGAAGACCAGACCCAGATGTGGCCGAGAAGTGGTTGGAGAAGATGATTGATATTTTCGCTGCTTTGCATTATACTGAAGAGAGACAGGTAACATTTGCTATCTTTCAGTTGGAGGGAGCAGCCCGTTCTTGGTAGAATGTGATCAAAATGAAGTGGGAGAGAGAGCAAACACCAAGGACTTGGGTCAATTTCATGAGAGAGTTCAATGCCAAGTAATTTACTTCTCTAGTTCAAGAGAAAAAGGAGGATGAGTTCATTAGGCTTCGTCAGGGAGCTCAAACCGTGGCAGAATACGAGAGCCACTTTACTAGGTTGTTTAAGTTCGCTCCCGAACTTATTGTGACCGAGCAGAGGAGGATGCGGCAATTTATTCAGGGGTTGAACGTTGAAATTCAAAAGGATTTAGCCGTAGCCCAGATCAATACAATTAGTGATGCTGTAGAGAAAGCCCTACGAGTTGAAAATGCAAAATTTCAAGTTAGAACCTTCCAAGCGAAGAAACAGGGATGGCCTGGAAGTACTTCGGGACAAGAGGATGAAAGTACCCCTCCCAAATCTGGAAGGGAAACTGGAGGAGTAAAACTTCCCAGGGAGTCAATGGGAGCCCAGGCCAGAGGTGGTCAGGTTGGGCGAGAACAGAGTGGTGCTTCATGGGGAGGCTCGTCTTTTACATCTCGTGGTCCCTGCGAATTTTGCGGGGGGCCAAATCACATGGAGAATAATTTGCTGGAAGAAAGAGTGTGACGGCCCCACCTCCCCCTGGGCGTACCCTAGGGTTTAGCAGACCGCCTGCCCAACTCTCGCCAGGACTCACTCACTCACATCACGTGCATATATCCGTCGGAAATAAATAACATCGCAATTCACACTTACAATTTGCATCGATGCACATTCAAGATACAAAGCCTCTACATACCCAAACTGGTTTAAAATGTATACAATTCAAGTACAAATCATCCTAATCAAGTGATGGCGCGAGTACAAGTCAAAAGTCAAAAACAACTAGGCTACGCTAGTCTTTACACATCTCACGCCTCGCTCGTACCCCTGTAAGGAAAACAAATGGAGTGGAATGAGATAAAAGCCCAGTGAGGTTCCAAATAGCAAATTGACCATTATTTATAAGTACAAGTTTTTGATATAGCAAAGTGACGAGCATGAAGAGTTCATAAAAGTGAGCAATAACACGTCAAGTAGCAATCTCAAAATGAGCGAGTGTAAAAGTTTTTCAAAATAAACAATAATCCAATAAGCAATAATCATTCCAAAGCATAAGGATACGGATGGCTCTCAGGAGCCAACTTCCATTCATCATCAGGAGCTTGATCACGTAGTAGTTGACACTCCGTCAACTTTCAAGTAAAGGAACCAATCCAGTAGAGCACCACTTAACTACTCTCCGTCCACCATTCAAACCCCCTACTGGGCCCAAAATTCTCAAGAAACACGGGTGATAATACTCGAGTATACCGATTAGTCGAGGACATATCACTCTACTCGACAATCAAGAGACCCAGGGTTCGTTACCCAATCGACCAAACCCTTGCCGGCTCGACTCGAGTAACTTGCCACAGGGTTTCTGAAATTCCAGGAAGTGCGCACAACATGAACAAGTATATCAATTCAATTTCAACAATAAACAAGTATATATCAAATAAGGGCAAGTGCGATAAAGTACACTCTTGCCCGATCAAGCCAATCATATATCATTTAATCATATTGATCAAGTATTGGAAACAAGTGTCCAGTTCAATCAGGTATTTGGAAGCACTCACCAAAATGAAGTGCCCCTAGTAATCACGTCTGGGTTATACTCCGGGTTCGGAGTCCAAATCTGCGATAAAACTCAATTTGAGAACTTTGAAACATGAACTTAGACGTTTCGTTCAATAAGAATCAAGAAATGGAAATTCACTTGGAGAATATTCGTGAAACACTCGCTCTCTTTTCAAACTATATAACTTTGTAACATTTATACTTGGAAATGCCATTTGAGTCGAAAGTACAAGGAAAAAGTATTCCTAGTAGTCATAGTTGTATTTCTCAAGGGTACAAGTTCGGCCAAATCCTTACTTATATAGCTCGGTAAAAGAAGCCGCAAATATCCTAGATGATTCAAGTAGTAGTTACTCTTAACCCTTACTCAAGTCGCAAGTATATTTCTCTAATCCTCGAGCGTAAATTTGGGCAGCATGCCCTTTGTATTTTCCTATTTCCAGCCATTTATGGCTTCATTATTTCCCTCAAACAAACCCAAGTTTATACACAATACAAATTCATTTCAATAGCCGTTCCATAGGCTCAAGACAATACAAGGACAAAAATCAAACTAATAACAAGTGCGGAAATGAAATTTAACAAAAGACAGATTTGACGGGTTTTTACGGAATGGACACATCTGAGGCTACACTTATCGGATTGGGCTGTAACTTATACAGTTTCGAAGCTAAGACGAAGGCCTACAACTTTCATGAAGATCACTTCATCAAATTTCCAGTGTAACCCAGTCAAATTCCCAATTCACAAAACCAACTTCCAACTAACCGGCTAGTTAACCGTACTACATTTAAATGGCCATATCTCAGGCTACCAAAGTTCGTTTAAGGCGTTCTTGGAGGCGTTGAAAATCTAAGACAGAGTAATAAAACTTTCAGGTTTTGACCAATGGCTAAATCAGCACGGATCATAGTGATTAGACACGGTCAACTAGATGAACTGTCTAAAACGGATCACTGGAAACATCCTAGGGCAGTGAGGGTATTTTGGTATTTTCATAGGGTACGTTGCTCCGATTGAGCTGAAATTTAGTATACATATATAAAATATCATTCTATACAACTTTCATGTTTTATGCTAAGCCTAAATCGGCCTATAACATCACTAACTGGAACCGGACAGAACTGAAGTCAAATTTTCCAGAAATCTGAAAATTTTCATTTTCAAAGGAAACTTTCTTCATTTCTTGCTTCAATCACTACCACAATCACTTATATAATCTTAGATACAACATATATTAACCATACAGCAAGTATAGGCAGAAAATCATCAAACCCTAACTTACATTCATCACCTCAAATTCATCCCAACAACTTGGATAACTACTAATCTAACCAAAATATGAGTTATATAACAACTTAAGCAAAAATAAAAGGACCAAAGCCATGGTTAGACCTTATACCTCAACAAAAGAAGCTTGCAAGAGTAATACTTCACCTCCTCTTGAAATTTTTGTTTCCCCTAGCTTCCCAAGGTCACAACTCACAAATTAATCGGTTTAGAATTTTGTTTCCTCACTTGGATGATCCAATTTCAAGATGGATTTGGGCAGCTCTCCCTTGGGTTTTTCTCTCTCTCTCTCTCGGCCAAGGTAGCAGAAAAGTATGGAAGAAAGGCTGCTCCATGGTGATAAGAAGGCAAGACAATTAGTCTTGGTCAAGGCCCTTAGATGGCCGACAAGTGTCCTCACCAACCTCCACTCATTTTTTTGTTTCTTTTCCTTGCCATTTTGGTCCAAATTTTCGGTCAAAGCCAGCTGGAATTGAGGGGATATTTTGCTCAAATAATAATGATCTTGTATGGTAAGAAAGTGGTGGTCAAGTGGTGGGTTCAATCGGTAATACACGGTACACGTCGGTTCACACCGTTTTTCCTTAAATCACACGTACTAGGGTTTTTACTTCCTATTCACTAACTTTATATCATTGCTCCTAATCACATATTATTTCTCACCTAAAAATCACTGTTAAGCACCAAATTTGATTCTCGTTCCGTACCGGATAATTACACTACGGATACACGTGAAAACCCTAACTTGCTCCAACTTGAAAACGAAAAGTGAAACCCTACTTTCTAGGTTCATTTGCACTTATTGTGGGGTGATTGAGTAGTAGGGCTATTATAAAATAATAATTTCCAAATAAAAAGGGAATTTTTAAGAAAAGTATAAAGAATTTCACGGGTCCTCACACTTTCTCCCCCTTAAAAGAATTTCGTCCTCGAAATTCATACCACAATCTATCTAGAGAGAAATCGTATTAATGCTATGACTAAAACGCCAGGCTAAGAAAATCAGTGAAGAAATCAAAAGTTTCGTCTTTCCGAACCACAGACGCAAATGTCACTTAACATCGAGACCAAAAGTTACCAAAAGATACTGTCAAATCACCAAGATTTAATATTACTCATCATAATATCAAGTACCAGGTCCACTACTTTTATCGGAACATACTCACTACATAGAGATTGCATACACATAGGTCCATAAATACAACTATTTCAGCTAACACATCACTACTTGCCAATTTTAACTATTACAGCAGCTTCACCATCGCAAAATTCATTTGTTCTGGGCAGTTCCTCACTTGGTGTCCCAGTTGGCCACATCTAAAGCATGCACCAATTTTCACATAACATATTCCTGTATGACTTTTGTTACACGTTTCACACTTAGGAGCCACACATTTCTTCTTGAAGTGTCCATTGTTTTTCTTCTTCCTCCCCTTATCCCTCATAGCAACTCCATTTCCATCCATCTCTTTACGTTTTCCTTTCTGGTCGCGAACACTTCCTTCACCTCTTTCATCTTTATTACTAGGAATGTCCTGAGAGGCCATTTGGCTAGATGAGGGTACTAACTCAAACTTACGTCGTACCTCTTTCGAAATCCCTTCGTATTTCTTTTTCAGCTCCATGTTCTTGTGCAATAGCTCAATTTTCTCTGAATACTCCTATTTCCATCGCCCTTCCCAGTGCTTAGTTAATCTCTTTTGGAACTCTACTTCTTTTCGAAGAATCTCTATCTCCTTATACGTATCAGCCAAATGTGACATCTTCCTGATTCGCTCGAACTCAAGTGATAGCCTGCCAGGCAAATTAGAGAATCAAGATAAGTAACTAAGTGCACTTGGGACTTTAACCATATAACTGTTAAGTTCCCTCACTCCCAATCCAACCACGGAAAATTTAAACTTAGAAGCATACAGGTATAGAAGCCTCAAATTTTTCATACCTAATTTCAAATTCTCGATCTCGACATAATAGTAATCAAGTCAGGTCCACACTTTGACGTCAAGGAATAAATATCAAGAAAATATAGGCAAGGTTAGTTTATCGAGAGCCAAACTACGGTTATCGAATCTCACAAGGGGGTAGAAAATACCTCTATGGTTGTAGCTAGACTAACTCAAAGTCAAGTAATTACTTATCAAGCTCTCCGATCATAGCAAAAGGGAATAGGTCTTAAGTGCGAATTCCCTTATAATCTAGCCACCCTCTAAAAGCCCGATCCAGACTAGTACACGAGTAGTCTATGATAATACTTTCATATCAAAGCCCCCCTCGACCAGTCTAATTACTAGGTCAAATGTAAAATCTTCTGTGCCTCGGCTTTTGCCATCCAGACATACCTCAAATTCAATCAAGATACAGACCCTTGTATCACGCTCTCCACTATTCGGTACTCGAGTACAAGAATCCACAATAAGATAATTCACAACTCGAGGCGGCCGGTCCCAAGAGCAAATCATCCATATTAGAGATTCTTACCCGACATATATCTATCTTCCCCAAGTTCCATGATAAAGATTTTTACACTTATAACATGCCCGGCTCATAAATTAGGCTCAAAAGAGTCCTTAATCCATTACACCTATTCGCACAATTAGGACCATAACACCACTTGGCCCAAGCTCACTCCGCGCAGAGACCACGCGAAGTGGCTCTGATACCACCTGTGACGGCCCCACCTCCCCCTGGGCATACCTTAGGGTTTAGCAGACCGCCTGCCCAGCTCTCGCCAGGACTCACTCACTCACATCACGTGCATATATCCGTCGGCAATAAATAACATCGCAATTCACACTTACAATTTACATCGATGCACATTCAAGATACAAAGCCTCTACATACCCAAACTGGTTTAAAGTGTATACAATTCAAGTACAAATCATCCTAATCAAGTGATAGCGCGAGTACAAGTCAAAAGTCAAAAACAACTAGGCTACGCTAGTCTTTACACATCTCACGCCTCGCTCGTACCCCTGTAAGGAAAACAAATGGAGTGGAATGAGCTAAAAGCCCAGTGAGGTTCCAAATAGCAAATTGACCATTATTTATAAGTACAAGTTTTTGATATAGCAAAGTAACGAGCATGAAGAGTTCATAAAGGTGAGCAATAACACGTCAAGTAGCAATCTCAAAATGAGCGAGTGTAAAAGTTTTTCAAAATAAACAATAATCCAATAAGCAATAATCATTCCAAAGCATAAGGATACGGATGGCTCTCAGGAGCCAACTTTCATTCATCATCAGGAGCTTGATCACGTAGTAGTTGACACTCCGTCAACTTTCAAGTAAAGGAACCAATCCAGTAGAGCACCACTTAACTACTCTCCGTCCACCATTCAAACCCCCTACTGGGCCCAAAATTCTCAAGAAACACGGGTGATAATACTCGAGTATACCGATTAGTCGAGGACATATCACTCTACTCGACAATCAAGAGACCCAGGGTTCGTTACCCAATCGACCAAACCCTTGCCGGCTCGACTCGAGTAACTTGCCACAGGGTTTCTGAAATTCCAGGAAGTGCGCACAACATGAACAAGTATATCAATTCAATTTCAACAATAAACAAGTATATATCAAATAAGGGCAAGTGCGATAAAGTACACTCTTGCCCGATCAAGCCAATCATATATCATTTAATCATATTGATCAAGTATTGGAAACAAGTGTCCAGTTCAATCAGGTATTTGGAAGCACTCACCAAAATGAAGTGCCCCTAGTAATCACGTCTGGGTTATACTCCGGGTTCGGAGTCCAAATCTGCGATAAAACTCAATTTGAGAACTTTGAAACATGAACTTAGACGTTTCGTTCAATAAGAATCAAGAAATGGAAATTCACTTGGAGAATATTCGTGAAACACTCGCTCTCTTTTCAAACTATATAACTTTGTAACATTTATACTTGGAAATGCCATTTGAGTCGAAAGTACAAGGAAAAAGTATTCCTAGTAGTCATAGTTGTATTTCTCAAGGGTACAAGTTCGGCCAAATCCTTACTTATATAGCTCGGTAAAAGAAGCCGCAAATATCCTAGATGATTCAAGTAGTAGTTACTCTTAACCCTTACTCAAGTCGCAAGTATATTTCTCTAATCCTCGAGCGTAAATTTGGGCAGCATGCCCTTTGTATTTTCCTATTTCCAGCCATTTATGGCTTCATTATTTCCCTCAAACAAACCCAAGTTTATACACAATACAAATTCATTTCAATAGCCGTTCCATAGGCTCAAGACAATACAAGGACAAAAATCAAACTAATAACAAGTGCGGAAATGAAATTTAACAAAAGACAGATTTGACGGGTTTTTACGGAATGGACACATCTGAGGCTACACTTATCGGATTGGGCTGTAACTTATACAGTTTCGAAGCTAAGACGAAGGCCTACAACTTTCATGAAGATCACTTCATCAAATTTCCAGTGTAACCCAGTCAAATTCCCAATTCACAAAACCAACTTCCAACTAACCGGCTAGTTAACCGTACTACATTTAAATGGCCATATCTCAGGCTACCAAAGTTCGTTTAAGGCGTTCTTGGAGGCGTTGAAAATCTAAGACAGAGTAATAAAACTTTCAGGTTTTGACCAATGGCTAAATCAGCACGGATCATAGTGATTAGACACGGTCAACTAGATGAACTGTCTAAAACGGATCACTGGAAACATCCTAGGGCAGTGAGGGTATTTTGGTATTTTCATAGGGTACGTTGCTCCGATTGAGCTGAAATTTAGTATACATATATAAAATATCATTCTATACAACTTTCATGTTTTATGCTAAGCCTAAATCGGCCTATAACATCACTAACTGGAACCGGACAGAACTGAAGTCAAATTTTCCAGAAATCTGAAAATTTTCATTTTCAAAGGAAACTTTCTTCATTTCTTGCTTCAATCACTACCACAATCACTTATATAATCTTAGATACAACATATATTAACCATACAGCAAGTATAGGCAGAAAATCATCAAACCCTAACTTACATTCATCACCTCAAATTCATCCCAACAACTTGGATAACTACTAATCTAACCAAAATATGAGTTATATAACAACTTAAGCAAAAATAAAAGGACCAAAGCCATGGTTAGACCTTATACCTCAACAAAAGAAGCTTGCAAGAGTAATACTTCACCTCCTCTTGAAATTTTTGTTTCCCCTAGCTTCCCAAGGTCACAACTCACAAATTAATCGGTTTAGAATTTTGTTTCCTCACTTGGATGATCCAATTTCAAGATGGATTTGGGCAGCTCTCCCTTGGGTTTTTCTCTCTCTCTCTCTCTCAGCCAAGGTAGCAGAAAAATGAGGAAGAAAAGGCTGCTCCATGGTGATAAGAAGGCAAGACAATTAGTCTTGGTCAAGGCCCTTAGATGGCCGACAAGTGTCCTCACCAACCTCCACTCATTTTTTTGTTTCTTTTCCTTGCCATTTTGGTCCAAATTTTCGGTCAAAGCCAGCTGGAATTGAGGGGATATTTTGCTCAAATAATAATGATCTTGTATGGTAAGAAAGTGGTGGTCAAGTGGTGGGTTCAATCGGTAGTACACGGTACACGTCGGTTCGCACCGTTTTTCCTTAAATCACACGTACTAGGGTTTTTACTTTCTATTCACTAACTTTATATAATTGCTCCTAATCACATATTATTTCTCACCTGAAAGTCACTCTTAAGCACCAAATTTGATTCTCGCTCCGTACCGGATAATTACACTACGGATACACGTGAAAACCCTAATTTGCTCCAACTTGAAAACGAAAAGTGAAACCCTACTTTCTAGGTTCATTTGCACTTATTGTGGGGTGATTGAGTAGTAGGGCTATTATAAAATAATAATTTTCAAATAAAAAGGGAATTTTTAAGAAAAGTATAAAGAATTTCACGGGTCCTCACAAGAGGGAAATACCTGCGCTGTGGAAGCGCCGATCATCGGATTGCTGACTGCCCAGTTCGATTGCGAGAAGGGAAAGGGACCCAGCAACCAATCAAGACTAACCTTGGACAGTCGAAAAGGGAAGGGACTGGATCGAAAGTACTGACTCGGGTGTATTCCCTAGAGTAATATCGGGTCCCTGACTCGTTTGAGGACGTAGAAGGTACAATTCCCGTACTTCACCGTTTAACTAAGATTTGGATAAATTCTGGTGATAAGAAAACTTCGAGGAC
>NW_020861755.1:0-22374 GCF_003713205.1 Coffea eugenioides
GATAGAAATCCAAGGCACCCCTTCGACCTAGCCAAGGCTAGTTGCGTGATTTAATCAAAGTTTTTCTTGTTTTAACCAAAGAATTTATTACATTTGGATGTACTACATGAATGCAAACCCTAGACCTAGGGGATTGGGGGAAATTTCTCTTCAAAGGTTGAGTGGTGCCAATCACATTAATTGTGAAGCCCAATAACGATCCTTTGAAGGGGTCACGAATAATGCAAGTGGAATGCAAATGAATGGAATGCATGTATGCAATGTGAAGGCATGAGTTTGAAAAAGTAATAAAAGACAATAATGTGTAAGTGAGAGTGTGCACGTGAGTGGGCAAGGTGCGGTATGTGAAATGATAATATGAAGTGCATGTGTGCAAGTGATGATAAAAGTGTTCGTGTGTAAGTGAAAATATAAAGGTGCACATGTGCAAGATGGGAGGAAAAAATGAAAGTGTGATGAGAGTATAAAATAGTAGAGTGGATGCATGATCCTAGGGAATGTATGCATATTGGGTACGGGGAGACCTAAATCGTGACTCAATTTGCCCTTTTATAGAGGGAATACAAGCGTGCTAAGGCTTAGAAAAAAAGCCACACTCGTCTATATCCCATATTTAAGGGGACTCTCAAGCAAATGAACCCTATAACTAGCATGAAATGCAAAAATCCTAAAATGGAGGGAAAAGGGGTTCGAAGGGCATGCAAAATGATAAAACTAAAAAGAATGCATGACATGTGATGCACATGCAAATCATGTACTAACGAAGGGAAATTCCTAAGGGTCTAGCGTTGGACTAGCCCATTCTATGAATTCCGACTAGCGTTGGACTAGTGGAAACGTACATTCATCCATCACATTCATTTAAGGATATGGAAAGCGAGTAGACATGTCAATCACATAGCACATAACACTTAGCATGCATATCTAAATGCCAAAACCTAAGAAAACGATTAAACATATAGCACATAGACATGCAAGACACATAAGGTGATTAAGGCCCTAACTATTACATTTGCTAGCTAGGCACAAGTCTTCAACAGCTCTTCATCGAATGCTCCTCCAAACCCTATCTATTACAAGCCAAGAGGTGTACACATACCCCATAAAGAATAACTTAAATAAAGAGCAAAAGTAAATGACATAAATAAAAGAAATTAAGGAAAGGCTAAGAAAGCAAAGTAGACATGTATTTCTCACGTAGCACGTTGGTTCACATAGGAGAGACACAAAAAGATAAAAGAAATTATACCTCCCTTGAAATGAAGCTCTAATGGAGTGAAATCAACTTATTTATCCTCCAAAATAAAAGAAATGGTCAAGGTACCAATTTATTTGGCAAATAATCACAAAGGATAAAAAATAAACATGAATTTGAATCAATTAAATCATGTCAACAACCCACATTTAAGAAGTCAAGAGAAGAAAGGACTTGATTGTAAAAAATAATAAAGTCTTGGGGTCAAAATTAAAGAAAAATAAAGTTCAGGGACTCATTTGCAATTAAAGTAAGGACCGAATTGAAAGAAATTGAAGACATCCAGGGCCACAGTATAGTTAAGGAGAAATTCAGGGACTGATTTGCAAAATCGTTTTCTGGTTTCTTCATGGACCAGGCTATTGGGCCATTTTATTCACTTCTTGGGCCAAGACCACTTGGCCCAATCTGAAGTTCAAGGAAAAACGAGTGGGCTAGCCCATTTTTTATCAAGTAAAAGCCAACAAAATGCATGGGCTTCAAATCTCTAGGCCAAACCAAAGCCCAAAAGAATAATAAACCAAACCCAAATCAAAATAGATAAACTCCTCATCAAAACCCAATCAAAAAGTGTTAGATATCAATCTTCTGAGCCCAAATAAGAAATTCAACAAAATAAACTAAACTACTTCCTTAAGCCCAAACAAAGTAACCTCTTAATCCAAAACACTTGTTTCATTAAACCCAACAAGATAAACAAATTAACTAAAATTATTAAGCCCCAATCATGATCCCAAATCAAGAATTAATCTATCCACAAAGTCACATAAAGTATGCAAACAGAGGATTACACTTAAAAGGACAAAATTAGTTCAATTTATCCAGATTTTGGGCCACAGTGAAATTAGGCAGAACATGAAGGGTTCAATTGCAATTTTTTTAGAAATTTATGCTCTGCAGAAGCTCTCTTCTTCGACGCTAATTTCTGGGTTCCGCCATCGAAAGGCTATTCAGTGTACAAATCATGTACAAACCCAAATTCAAGCCTGAGATTCGGATTACTAAAAATTCCCTTTGATTATCACAACCCCTTTTGATTAACACCCAAATCAAGAACATTAAACCATTGAAGATCAAAACACATCAGATGCCATTTCAGCTTTCTTCGCAAACAGAGACATGCCAAATTCGGTAACAGACAACAAAACTCAGAAGATGGGAAGCATAAGGGAACGGAAAAAAAAAGGAAAGATGCAAGACAGCAATACATCAAAGTTTCTCAGGCAATTCATCGAACAGGTCGAGGGCATCAGAAATTTTACTAATCTTCTACTCAACTAAAGCTATATTCAGCCCCAAAATTTTGTTAACAACACAAGGGACCCCAGTCCAGTCGACATTCAGAGCATACATACTTCCAATTCATGAATAACCCGACAGAAAAATTGCTACAAGCCACAACATGAAAAATAAAACAGACTTCGAAAGCTTATAAAAAACTGAATTTGGAAGGTTAATGACGGCTTACCTTATCCAGACTGGCGTCCCTTTCTTCTTGCCTCCTTCAATCTGGATTTGGCCATGGAAACTTCGTTGACTGCATTGGGGTCCAGTCAGACCTTGCCTTCGCCGCACTTGGGAACGCAGGCGGCGATGATGGATTGGCGGTGAGGTGGTGGCGCTTTCCTGGCAGTAGCAGCGGCTGCGATGGCGTCGGTTTCTTGATGGGCTTTGAATGCCTCTCTTTCCGCTGCAGCAGCAACTGCAATTCTGGGGGAGGCAGACCATAAAATGAAGAAACGGCTTCGGCTTCCTTAGGTCGTTTGGTCCAGAGGGCAGAGTTGGTGGCGACGTCGTTGACCTGAGCATCGGAGGGTTTGGCTTGAGGTGATTGGCGGCTGTCGGCATGGTCACGGTGGACTGATGACGAAGGTGGAGGTGGTGCCAGATTGAAGTTGAAACCCCCATCTCCCTTGCTCTTTTCTTCCTCTGTTTTTTCTTCGTTTCCTTCCTTTCCTCCGCCTCTTTTTCTGCCCCTTTTCTCATCCGTGAGCTCTGATTTTTCTCCAGCTCCGCCGCCAAGCTTCCTCGTTCCCTTTTTCCTTTTTCCCCCCCTCCTTAGCCAACCCCCTTTCCCTGCTTTTCTTTTTTGTCCGTCCGAAGCCTTCACTATTTTCCTCCTTTTTTGTTTCTGCTTTCATTTTTTCGCTCCCCCTCCTCGTAGCTTGTTTCTTCTTTTTTCTTTTTTCCTTTTCAGCCCTCACTAAATTCTCCCTTGGGCCCCCAAAATCCCTTAACTTTCCAAATGTCCCTAACACCTGACCTAGAAGGTGTTGTGTTGTCAAACAAAATAAAGGGACACTTGTCCTATGCATGCACCATCCACTTGTCATTTCATTTTCCGATTTTTCTTTTCTTGCTTTTTCTTTTTTTCTCTTTTTTCTTTTTTTGTTGTTTTTTTCTTTCTTTTTTCCTTACAAATTTTATGCTAAAATGTCTAAAAATAAGATTAGTAAAACCAAACTAAAATAAATATCAATAAAACTAATAATGAAAAAATAAAGTCAAAAATTTGGTGTCTACAGTTTGCCCCTCTTTGTCTGAGTTTTGGAAAAACTTGAGACAAAAAAGTAGACACCAAATACTTACCTGCGTTATTCGGCTGCGAAATGATTCGAATGAACAGGAATTCTAAAACGAGGACTGACCTCTTTAACAGAAATTAGTTTTTTTTTTTTTTTGAAATGAAAACTTTAAAATGGGATTGATCCAGACGGGAAATTTAAAATGGGATAGACCCACGGGATAGATCCGGACAGAAAAATGTAAAATGGGATAGACCCACGGGATAGAAAATGTAAAAATGGGATAGACTCACGGGATAGACCCGGACAGAAATGTAAAATTAGATGAATTGAAGTGAGATGGAGTGTTGGTGGGATGAAAACACGCACATTAGTGAGATAGGCTCGATGCTAATGGCGGTAGGATGAAAACGCGCACATTAGTGAGATAGGCTCGATGCTAACGGCGGTAGGATGAAAACGCGCACGTTAGTGAGATAGACTCGATGCTAACGGCGGTAGAATGAAACACGCACGTTAGTGAGATAGACTCGATGCTACGGCGGTAAGAATGAAACACCGCACGTTAGTGAGATAGACTCGTGCTACGGCAGCTAGGATGAAAACCACGGCACGTTAGTGAGATAGACTCGATGCTAACGGCGGTGGAATGAAAACACGCACGTTAGTGAGATAGACTCGATGCTAACGGCAGTAGGATGAAAACACGCACGTTAGTGAGATAGACTCGATGCTAACGGCAGTAGGATGAAAACACGCACGTTAGTGAGATAGACTCGATGCTAACGGCGGTGGAATGAAAACACGCACGTTAGTGAGATAGACTCGATGCTAACGGCGGTGGAATGAAAACACGCACGTTAGTGAGATAGATTCGATGCTAACGGCGGTTGAAATGAAACACGCACGTTAGTGAGATAGACTCGATGCTAACGGCGGTGAGGTCAGTGAATATGGTTGTCAAGAAAGGAAGTAAAAGGGTGCGTGGCGGACGCTGAGACTTGTCAACAAAAAAATTAAAAGCTGAGATTTGAAATTGATTCCTTCAAGAAATAAGAAGTTAAACCTAATTTTTGATTGATTGATTTTTTATGATGATTTTTTTTTGATTTTTTGATTTTTTTTGATTTGATTTTTTTGATTTTTCCTGACTGAGAGAGACTTGTCGAAATAATTTGCCCCAGTGTGATGAATTGGTCAGTGGGATTAAACCCGAGCCTGCCCAATGAAATGTTGGCGGCACGAAATCGAGGCCCAACGGGATCTTGTGAAGTTGGCGGCACGAAATCCAGGCCCAACTTGATCTTGTGAATGTTGGCGGCACTAAGTCCAGGCCCAACGGGATGTTTAGAATGTTGGCGGCACTAAGTCCAGGCCCAACGTGGTGTGTGGAATGTTGGCGCACTAATCAGGAACCCAAACGGATCTTTGAACGTTGGCGCACTTAAGTCCAGGCCCAGCAAGATTTTGAAAATGTTGGCGGCACCAAGTCCAGGCCCAACGTGGTGTTTGGAATGTTGGCGGCACTAAATCCAGGCCCAACGGGATGTTTGTGATGTTGGCGGCACTAAGTCCAGGCCCAGCAAGATTTTTGAAATGTTGGCGGCACCAAGTCCAGGCCCAACGTGGTGTTTGGAATGTTGGCGGCACTAAGTCCAGGCCCAACGGGATCTTGTGTAAGTGGCGGCACGAAGTCAGGGCCCACGTGATCTTATTTGAATGTGGCCGCACTATGTCCCGAGGCCCAACGGGGACGTTTAGAATGTTTGGCGGCCACTAAGTCCAGCCAATCGTATCTTTGGAATTGTGGCGGCACCAAGTCCAGGTCCCAACTTTGAATTTTTGAAATGTTGCGCACCAAGTCCGAGCACACGTTGATCTTTGGAATGTTGGCGGCACCAAGTCCAGGCCCAACTTGATTTTTGAAATGTTGGCGGCACCAAGTCCAGGCCCAACGTGATCTTTGGAATGTTGGCGGCACCAAGTCCAGGCCCAACGGGATGTTTGTGATGTTGGCGGCACTAAGTCCAGGCCCAACTTGATTTTTGAATTTTTCTGATTTTTCGAGAGAATCTTTTCAAAAATAAATTGCCCCAGTGTCGGGTCCATTTTTCCCTCCTTCTTTTGGCTTTTCTTTGCAATATCGCCCTTCCGCCTCACTGGATGCTTTTCGTCATTTTGAACCATGAATACCTGTACAAGGGGTTCATCAAGGTATAACATGCATTCAAATTTCTTATTTGGCAAGAACTGCGTGATTGGTTTGACATCCTCAAATGTATTACAAAAATTTTTACCCCAGTGTGGGTTATTTTGCAAAATCTCTCACATGAAAATTTGCCCCAGTGTAGGCCTATTTAATTGCAAAAAATTTGTTTGAGTGACCCTCCATTTATTTGAACACAGTAAGCAATTGCTTTTCCTAACATATCATGTGAAGAAAATTGAATGTCTTGCTTAAACTCATATAGCACCTTTCATGATGAATTTCTCAAAATAATGCCAAATTACGAAAGATTTCTTCCCCACTTTAGCATCAATGCTTTGGGTGATGGGTCACCATTTCTTGTTTGTTCATTTTTCAGGACCAATCAAGTGATCTTATTTCTGATTTGGAAGTGGCTGAAGGAAATGGGAGGCCAAGATTTGTCTTATTTTTTGTGCCCAAAATTGTATGTAATCCCTTCAATACCACATCTTAGTGAAAGCAAAGAGTTTGTCACTCTCATTTCTTAAGAAAATTGAGTCAACATATAAGCTTTAAGCTTGCAACAAATGGGTAGGAACGATAGCTAAACATGCGAAAACTGGTTATACCCTTATGATCACAAATGATTGATGGATTTCTTATGAGCATAATACTCACTTTAGATTGTCATGAAGGAATAAGTCAACGATGGACTTTATTAGCTTGTAATGTGGCTTGAAAATGATAGTTAAAGAAATAAGATTTTCAAGGACATTGCACTGAAGATCGCTCTTTTCCCAAAATTGCCCCTATTCTGAACTCGAAGATCCTGAACTTTGTTTGACTTTTATCACTCAACAGGGACTTTCAGCATCGAATCTTTTTTGCATCTTTCCTTGCATTTATTTTCCTTGCTTTTCTTTTTGCCTCTTTTCCTTTCCCTCAACTTGGTGGATTTTCACATGGTGAGTAGCGTCAACCCCATACCCAGGCAATTCAGAAATACAGCTAAAATTTTCTGGCATCAGAAATTTTCTTGACAGGGCCATTGCAAAGAACAGAAGTCAGGACTTTCGATTTTTGTAATGGGGTCTGGTGGGGTGTTTAGAAAAGTTAAGGCTTGAAGGCAAATTTCAAGAGTGGTTTAAGTAATCTGAGATCGCATTGTTGCGTCAACCCGATTTTAGGGCTAAATCGGAAACTGCCTCAGTTTATGCTTAATTGAGGCTTTTTCACTTTCATTTTCTTTCTTCTTTTGACTTTTCGGCCTTTTGCCGTTCTTTGAAACTTTCACAAAATTTTGCCCCAGTTTATTTTTGAACTGAGATTCTCTTTTCTTCTTTTGACTTTTGATTTTGTGGCTTTTCACTTTTTCACTTCTTGAAATTTTCCGTTTCAACTCAAACTTGCCCCAGTGTGGGGTTTGCGATTCTCAGGGGATGCCAAATGAAGTACTTTATTCTGAGGCTCAAAAGGGATAACTAGGGATAGAATGCTTGATCGGAAAAGAAGAGGGCCTGACCTTTATTCTGTTCCTTACAATAACGCTGAAAGGAACCTTTCGTTAATGCTAAATTTTTTGCATGTATCTGAATTACTGACTGAGGAAGACTCTCCATAAGTGGTTCGTCGGACAAATCTCTTCTTTTTCCTTTCCTCTTCCTTTTCCCTTTTTCAAAATTGAAGCTCAGGTAGAATCAATTTTCCCCAAATCGTGGTTCTCCCTTTTAATTTTAGCATTCTTTGCTTTTTCTCTTTTTTGGAAAATTCACCGATCTCCTTCCCAATGTGGGGTGCGATCGTAAGTGTCTTGTGAAACGAACCACCGATTTTGGCTCAAATGAGGATGCAAGGGGTAAAACAGTGTTTAGGTTACGGAAACGATGGCCAAAGCATCATTCTTACGCTCCATGACAACCAAAGTAACGATTTGCTCATTGAAAATTCATTCCCCTTTTTTTTGATATTTGAAAATTTTCCAATGAAGGGTAGTGATCATTAGGGCTCTTATTTGAAGCGAACTTATTCTTTCAAAGGCTCAAATGGGAGAGCAAATGATAAAATGTGTATAGGTAGAGAAAAGAATGCTCGAAGTATCATTCCAAATTTTCAAAACAAACAAGAGTAATGCACATTTTTGCTTTCACTTAGATGTGAACTGAATCGGTTAAACACAATGGATATTTTCAAGCAAAGATGGCCCCAATTTGTCAATCAATGTGACTGATTTTATTTTGGGGTCAAATGAAGGAGAAAAGGAATCTCACAGGGCCTTTTGAGTGACCTCTTTTATTTTTTGAGCAATTTTATTGTACAGCTCGGATCACCAATCGGGTGTACGTGAGGATTTAGAAAGCATACACCTGTGAATTTTCAGGCTGGAGGTTGAGGAAACCTCAATTTGGTCTTATTTTCTTAAAATTCATCATGAAATCTCCGATGAGCAAAAGAATGAAATGTACATGAATATACACAAAACAATAATTGTCCCAAAAATTTTATTGCTGAAAAAGTTTGAAACAAAATTTCTTGTTCAACTATGATACAAATGAGAATAGAAAACTTCTAAAGAGCTCCACATATACACCCTTGTTAATCTTGATCCCTATCTTTTGATGTTTACAAAACAAATGGATGATACTAATATTTCTTCAAGATATACTTTCAGTTTTGAAGTTGTTTTATTCCATGAACAAGTGCAATTGAAAGGCAAAGTTTGCTGAAGGAAACTCTGTCGGACGCTCGTAAGGAAGCATCGGACGTCCGGAAGGATCGCTTCGGACGCACATCGATCGCATCGGACGTCCGAGAAATTTCGCAAAGATTTGATGACTCTCTGACGACGTTCGGACGCAGGGTTCGGACGTCCGACAGGTGGTTTGGACCCAGGGTTCGGACGTCCGACAGGTGGTTCGGACGTCCGACAGGCCAATCGACAGGCCAACGGCTAGTTTTGACAGCATTTAATATTTGACCGTTGGAGAGCCTTTTGGAGCCATTTCTCACCTTCTATAAACACCCCAAAGCACAAGAAGACACAAGACTTTTGCCAACACAAAATACAAGCTTACAAGTGAGATTTTTGAGTAGAAAGATTTTTTGTTGGTTGTATAAGGGGTTGGGAAAGTTGGGTTGTGAGGTTGCTCAAGTGAAGGTTATTCTCTAGGAGGAGTAAAACCTTGGTGAAGGTGATCCTATCACTTGAAGTGGTAAAATCTTGGTGAAGGTTGCCTCATTTGTATAAAATAGTTCTTAATTGGGTGAGTGATCTTTCAAGTGTAGGTTGTTGAGGGTTAACTAGAATTGTTGTAAAACTCCTTGGCTCAACCAAAGTGTGTTTGGGGTGAGGAAGGAGTGAGCCTTCACTTGTACATCTTGGTTAGCATCGCCATCTATTGAAGAAGCTATTGGATTCATATTTGGTTTGCATTTCTTATCTTTTCTCTTTAATTAAGTTTTCTTTATTGTGCTTAAATTTGATATATCTTTGTGCATCATTGTGATATTGTTTGTACTCATTGGGTTGCACCGGGCACTTACAACCCTTTTTGTCTCTTTTTCTTTTGACACAAAAATATATTAACAAGTCAAATACACAGAATTTTCCTTGAAAGTAATTATGAAATCTCTTAGAAGCTCTTAGCCTAGAGCTTTCAGATGGATCTTTCATGTTTCCATTGTTGGATCTGCCCAAGAATCAAACAATACTTGCAATTTTGACACTTTATTAGATCCAAATTATCATCAGATACAGAAAAATATTTTTGCCTTATTGAAACATTTTTATGAATGCAAGGGAAGGGGGAAAACAAAAGAAAGAAAAAACCATGAGTTAGTAAGCAATACTATAAAATCGGTATGCATGTCCTATGGGGGAACCCTTTTATGCCAAGGGTAGGCCTAGCATGAAAATGCAATCCTCTAGGGTAGGCACTATACCATACCTGATGAATCCGATCAATTGATTGAGTGAAAAATAATTTTGAAAAATTTGGTCAACTGGAGTGACGAGAGACATATGTCAAAATGAGGTCAACGTTCGAATGGACTGATCACTTTTGATCGATACAAGAATTTGCAAAACGCACGGATTTGACCTTGACAAACTTCCTATCGAAGAGATTGGAATTCATTGACAAATTTTCTCAGTGAGGCATGGGTCAAAACTCCAACTGATCAAACGGCTAAATGCAATGGATGATTTTCTCAAAATCGACTAGGTTTCCCAATTTGAAATTCGACCTTGAAACCCTAATTGGTCGAATGGGTTTGAATGAAATTGACAATTTATTTAAAATCGACCGAATTACCCTAAAAAGGGAAACTGGTCAAATGAATTGAGTAAAATTTAATAACTTACTCAAAATTGACCGGATCCTCCTAAAAAAGGAACTTGATCAAATGAATTGAATGAAATTGAGAATTTTATTCAAAATTGACCGGATCGCCCTAGAAAGATAAACTGGTCAAATGATTTGAATGAAATTGAGAATTTTATTCAAAATTGACCGGATCGCCCTAAAATCTCAATTTCATTCAAAATTGACCGGATCGCCCTAAAAAGGTAAACTGGTCAAATGAATTGAATGAAATTGATGATTTACTAAAAATCGACAAAATTGCCCTAACTAATCAAAATGAATTGAATGAAATTGGTGATTTATTCAAAGATCGACCAGATTGCCCTAAAAATGGGTGAATTAGCCAAATGAAATGAAGATTTATTCAAAAACCGACCGGATGACCCTAAGAAGGGTAAATTGGTCAAATTGATGATTTATGCAAAAATCGACCGGATAACCCTAAAAAGGGTAAATTGGTCAAATGAGTTGATGATTTATTCAAAAATCGACCGGATGACCCTAAAAAGGGTAAATTGGTCAAATGACCCTAAAAAGGGTAAATTGGTCAAATGAATTGACGATTTATTCAAAATCGACCAGATGACCCTAAAAAGGGTAAATTGGTCAAATAACCCTAAAAAGGGTAAATTGGTTAAATGAATCGACTATATTGGCGAAATGGATCGATTGAATTGTCCAGCCATTGTTTATTTCAAAATTATTGAGATACATTAGTCTATGACCTTCTAAAATCAAATTTTGGCCTCAATTCACTTATCGTCTCAATAGGAGGAATCATTTGTGAATTTTTTCAAATTAATGTCCTTTGCGCAAGGGAACTTTACCAATTTTGATAAAATGGCCAAAAAGTGATTATTAGACGCTCATATTCCAAAGACCGCTTTTATGAAGACGATCGGATCCTACCTTACCTTGTACACTACCCCTTTGGATGGTACAAAATGTAAACGTGCAAGTCTCTTTGGATTAAGCATCCGAGACATAAGGTGGTTTTATTTCTAGCACGGGATCCCCTAAATGGCATTCCCTTTTCTAGGGTTTAATGCATGATGCCATTTATTAAAGCAATGTAAATATATGACAAATATGGCCTAAGGGACATAAATAATGCATCAAGGGGGGAAAGGTCTAAAATGAAATGTATTATTGAAAATTAAGTATAATGACTGAAATTTAAACATGTGAGTTATCTAGTGGGTAGGCCACTAAAGAGTGCCAAAGAGGCCTCTTATTGCTAAGGCACATGAATGCAAGCCAAGGAAACAATGAAATGGTTAGTGCAATTGATAATACACATAACACATTGGGAGCAATTAAGAAAAGAAATACAATGAAAGCAAGTAAAAGGGGTGGAACCCCTTCCCTCGTGCCTAATTGTGCTTAAAAGAGGGTGAGGTTGACTCTAACCTAGGAAATTCTAATATGGATGCATGAGGTTGGGGTTTACTAATGCATCTAGACTCGATAAGTCTCGGCTCCCAAGCCTTCAGACCTAAAGGCGAAGGGTCATCACTCCCAGGGCCTTTGATCGGTGGCTCGAGTGATCCCTTAGGTAGCGCTATGGGCGCAGAGCACACCAGCCGCCTACCCAAGGCAATCGATCCTAATCCTACAAGGCGGTGTGGGAAACGCCCACGAAAAATAAAATAAAATGGGATAACAATAAATAAACGTGCACGTATGAAGTGCTCCCTATTTTGAGGGAAAGGGTTGAGAACCACGCGAGGCTCTAAAGGTGACACACCCCCTCCCAAATGCAATGCAAGCGCGAGATAAACAAGTATACATCCAATCAACCAATCATACATGCGTGAGTGAGGGAGTAATTAATACGCGCGAAATGCAAAAATCCTAAAAAAGGCAAAATGCAACCCTAAAACACCCAAATGTGATATATGAAAAGGTTAAAAGAAGAAAAATGTTGATTAAATCAAATTTGCTCGGACTCTCGAATGTCCCCAGTGGAGTCGCCAACTGTCGCGCCCCATTTTTTGATGAAATAAATAAATAGTTTTAAAAAATGTATTTTTTGATTCAATTTGTGATTGGAAAATGAATTGTGATTTAAAAGAAAAATGGGTCTAAATGGGGGTTTGAGAATGCGACGATTTGACCCAAAATTATAGTTTAAAAAGGGTTTTTGAAATAAAAAAATCGGAGTCGCCACTTGGTAATGAGTTAAGGTGTACCAAGTCACCTAAAAATGAATTTTTAAAGAAAAATAGGAAAAAATAGTAAGAAACCCCTTTTAAACGACTCCTAGTCCACGTAAACCAATGAAAAAGGTTCGGGAGTCACATTTGACGAAGGGGAAGGCAAGGATAGAAATCCAAGGCACCCCTTCGACCTAGCCAAGGCTAGTTGCGTGATTTAATCAAAGTTTTTCTTGTTTTAACCAAAGAATTTATTACATTTGGATGTACTACATGAATGCAAACCCTAGACCTAGGGGATTGGGGGAAATTTCTCTTCAAAGGTTGAGTGGTGCCAATCACATTAATTGTGAAGCCCAATAACGATCCTTTGAAGGGGTCACGAATAATGCAAGTGGAATGCAAATGAATGGAATGCATGTATGCAATGTGAAGGCATGAGTTTGAAAAAGTAATAAAAGACAATAATGTGTAAGTGAGAGTGTGCACGTGAGTGGGCAAGGTGCGGTATGTGAAATGATAATATGAAGTGCATGTGTGCAAGTGATGATAAAAGTGTTCGTGTGTAAGTGAAAATATAAAGGTGCACATGTGCAAGATGGGAGGAAAAAATGAAAGTGTGATGAGAGTATAAAATAGTAGAGTGGATGCATGATCCTAGGGAATGTATGCATATTGGGTACGGGGAGACCTAAATCGTGACTCAATTTGCCCTTTTATAGAGGGAATACAAGCGTGCTAAGGCTTAGAAAAAAAGCCACACTCGTCTATATCCCATATTTAAGGGGACTCTCAAGCAAATGAACCCTATAACTAGCATGAAATGCAAAAATCCTAAAATGGAGGGAAAAGGGGTTCGAAGGGCATGCAAAATGATAAAACTAAAAAGAATGCATGACATGTGATGCACATGCAAATCATGTACTAACGAAGGGAAATTCCTAAGGGTCTAGCGTTGGACTAGCCCATTCTATGAATTCCGACTAGCGTTGGACTAGTGGAAACGTACATTCATCCATCACATTCATTTAAGGATATGGAAAGCGAGTAGACATGTCAATCACATAGCACATAACACTTAGCATGCATATCTAAATGCCAAAACCTAAGAAAACGATTAAACATATAGCACATAGACATGCAAGACACATAAGGTGATTAAGGCCCTAACTATTACATTTGCTAGCTAGGCACAAGTCTTCAACAGCTCTTCATCGAATGCTCCTCCAAACCCTATCTATTACAAGCCAAGAGGTGTACACATACCCCATAAAGAATAACTTAAATAAAGAGCAAAAGTAAATGACATAAATAAAAGAAATTAAGGAAAGGCTAAGAAAGCAAAGTAGACATGTATTTCTCACGTAGCACGTTGGTTCACATAGGAGAGACACAAAAAGATAAAAGAAATTATACCTCCCTTGAAATGAAGCTCTAATGGAGTGAAATCAACTTATTTATCCTCCAAAATAAAAGAAATGGTCAAGGTACCAATTTATTTGGCAAATAATCACAAAGGATAAAAAATAAACATGAATTTGAATCAATTAAATCATGTCAACAACCCACATTTAAGAAGTCAAGAGAAGAAAGGACTTGATTGTAAAAAATAATAAAGTCTTGGGGTCAAAATTAAAGAAAAATAAAGTTCAGGGACTCATTTGCAATTAAAGTAAGGACCGAATTGAAAGAAATTGAAGACATCCAGGGCCACAGTATAGTTAAGGAGAAATTCAGGGACTGATTTGCAAAATCGTTTTCTGGTTTCTTCATGGACCAGGCTATTGGGCCATTTTATTCACTTCTTGGGCCAAGACCACTTGGCCCAATCTGAAGTTCAAGGAAAAACGAGTGGGCTAGCCCATTTTTTATCAAGTAAAAGCCAACAAAATGCATGGGCTTCAAATCTCTAGGCCAAACCAAAGCCCAAAAGAATAATAAACCAAACCCAAATCAAAATAGATAAACTCCTCATCAAAACCCAATCAAAAAGTGTTAGATATCAATCTTCTGAGCCCAAATAAGAAATTCAACAAAATAAACTAAACTACTTCCTTAAGCCCAAACAAAGTAACCTCTTAATCCAAAACACTTGTTTCATTAAACCCAACAAGATAAACAAATTAACTAAAATTATTAAGCCCCAATCATGATCCCAAATCAAGAATTAATCTATCCACAAAGTCACATAAAGTATGCAAACAGAGGATTACACTTAAAAGGACAAAATTAGTTCAATTTATCCAGATTTTGGGCCACAGTGAAATTAGGCAGAACATGAAGGGTTCAATTGCAATTTTTTTAGAAATTTATGCTCTGCAGAAGCTCTCTTCTTCGACGCTAATTTCTGGGTTCCGCCATCGAAAGGCTATTCAGTGTACAAATCATGTACAAACCCAAATTCAAGCCTGAGATTCGGATTACTAAAAATTCCCTTTGATTATCACAACCCCTTTTGATTAACACCCAAATCAAGAACATTAAACCATTGAAGATCAAAACACATCAGATGCCATTTCAGCTTTCTTCGCAAACAGAGACATGCCAAATTCGGTAACAGACAACAAAACTCAGAAGATGGGAAGCATAAGGGAACGGAAAAAAAAAGGAAAGATGCAAGACAGCAATACATCAAAGTTTCTCAGGCAATTCATCGAACAGGTCGAGGGCATCAGAAATTTTACTAATCTTCTACTCAACTAAAGCTATATTCAGCCCCAAAATTTTGTTAACAACACAAGGGACCCCAGTCCAGTCGACATTCAGAGCATACATACTTCCAATTCATGAATAACCCGACAGAAAAATTGCTACAAGCCACAACATGAAAAATAAAACAGACTTCGAAAGCTTATAAAAAACTGAATTTGGAAGGTTAATGACGGCTTACCTTATCCAGACTGGCGTCCCTTTCTTCTTGCCTCCTTCAATCTGGATTTGGCCATGGAAACTTCGTTGACTGCATTGGGGTCCAGTCAGACCTTGCCTTCGCCGCACTTGGGAACGCAGGCGGCGATGATGGATTGGCGGTGAGGTGGTGGCGCTTTCCTGGCAGTAGCAGCGGCTGCGATGGCGTCGGTTTCTTGATGGGCTTTGAATGCCTCTCTTTCCGCTGCAGCAGCAACTGCAATTCTGGGGGAGGCAGACCATAAAATGAAGAAACGGCTTCGGCTTCCTTAGGTCGTTTGGTCCAGAGGGCAGAGTTGGTGGCGACGTCGTTGACCTGAGCATCGGAGGGTTTGGCTTGAGGTGATTGGCGGCTGTCGGCATGGTCACGGTGGACTGATGACGAAGGTGGAGGTGGTGCCAGATTGAAGTTGAAACCCCCATCTCCCTTGCTCTTTTCTTCCTCTGTTTTTTCTTCGTTTCCTTCCTTTCCTCCGCCTCTTTTTCTGCCCCTTTTCTCATCCGTGAGCTCTGATTTTTCTCCAGCTCCGCCGCCAAGCTTCCTCGTTCCCTTTTTCCTTTTTCCCCCCCTCCTTAGCCAACCCCCTTTCCCTGCTTTTCTTTTTTGTCCGTCCGAAGCCTTCACTATTTTCCTCCTTTTTTGTTTCTGCTTTCATTTTTTCGCTCCCCCTCCTCGTAGCTTGTTTCTTCTTTTTTCTTTTTTCCTTTTCAGCCCTCACTAAATTCTCCCTTGGGCCCCCAAAATCCCTTAACTTTCCAAATGTCCCTAACACCTGACCTAGAAGGTGTTGTGTTGTCAAACAAAATAAAGGGACACTTGTCCTATGCATGCACCATCCACTTGTCATTTCATTTTCCGATTTTTCTTTTCTTGCTTTTTCTTTTTTTCTCTTTTTTCTTTTTTTGTTGTTTTTTTCTTTCTTTTTTCCTTACAAATTTTATGCTAAAATGTCTAAAAATAAGATTAGTAAAACCAAACTAAAATAAATATCAATAAAACTAATAATGAAAAAATAAAGTCAAAAATTTGGTGTCTACAGTTTGCCCCTCTTTGTCTGAGTTTTGGAAAAACTTGAGACAAAAAAGTAGACACCAAATACTTACCTGCGTTATTCGGCTGCGAAATGATTCGAATGAACAGGAATTCTAAAACGAGGACTGACCTCTTTAACAGAAATTAGTTTTTTTTTTTTTTTGAAATGAAAACTTTAAAATGGGATTGATCCAGACGGGAAATTTAAAATGGGATAGACCCACGGGATAGACCCGGACAGAAAAATGTAAAATGGGATAGACCCACGGGATAGAAAATGTAAAAATGGGATAGACTCACGGGATAGACCCGGACAGAAATGTAAAATTAGATGAATTGAAGTGAGATGGAGTGTTGGTGGGATGAAAACACGCACATTAGTGAGATAGGCTCGATGCTAATGGCGGTAGGATGAAAACGCGCACATTAGTGAGATAGGCTCGATGCTAACGGCGGTAGGATGAAAACGCGCACGTTAGTGAGATAGACTCGATGCTAACGGCGGTAGAATGAAACACGCACGTTAGTGAGATAGACTCGATGCTAACGGCGGTGGAATGAAAACACGCACGTTAGTGAGATAGACTCGATGCTAACGGCAGTAGGATGAAAACACGCACGTTAGTGAGATAGACTCGATGCTAACGGCAGTAGGATGAAAACACGCACGTTAGTGAGATAGACTCGATGCTAACGGCGGTGGAATGAAAACACGCACGTTAGTGAGATAGACTCGATGCTAACGGCGGTGGAATGAAAACACGCACGTTAGTGAGATAGACTCGATGCTAACTGGCGTGGAATGAACACCACGTTAGTGAGATAGACTCGATGCTAACGGCGGTGGAATGAAAACACGCACGTTAGTGAGATAGATTCGATGCTAACGGCGGTTGAAATGAAACACGCACGTTAGTGAGATAGACTCGATGCTAACGGCGGTGAGGTCAGTGAATATGGTTGTCAAGAAAGGAAGTAAAAGGGTGCGTGGCGGACGCTGAGACTTGTCAACAAAAAAATTAAAAGCTGAGATTTGAAATTGATTCCTTCAAGAAATAAGAAGTTAAACCTAATTTTTGATTGATTGATTTTTTATGATGATTTTTTTTTGATTTTTTGATTTTTTTTGATTTGATTTTTTTGATTTTTCCTGACTGAGAGAGACTTGTCGAAATAATTTGCCCCAGTGTGATGAATTGGTCAGTGGGATTAAACCCGAGCCTGCCCAATGAAATGTTGGCGGCACGAAATCGAGGCCCAACGGGATCTTGTGAAGTTGGCGGCACGAAATCCAGGCCCAACTTGATCTTGTGAATGTTGGCGGCACTAAGTCCAGGCCCAACGGGATGTTTAGAATGTTGGCGGCACTAAGTCCAGGCCCAACGTGTGATTTGGAAAATGCTTGGCGGCACTAAATTCCAGGCCGCAACGGGATCTTGTGACGTGGCGGCACTGAAAGTCGGCCAGCAAGATTTTGAAAAGTGGCGGCACCAAAGATCCAGGCCCAACGTGTGTTTGGAATGTGGGCACTAATCCAGCCCAACGGATGTTTTGTGATGTTGGCGGACTAAGTCCAGGCCCAGCAAGATTTTTGAAACATTTGGGGCACCAAGTCCAGGCCAACGTGTGTTTTGGAAGTTGGCGCACTAAGTCCAGGCCCATGGGATTCTTGTGAAAGTGGCGCACGAATCCAGGCCCAACGTGATCTTATGAATGTTGGCGGCACTATGTCCAGGCCCAACGGGACGTTTAGAATGTTGGCGGCACTAAGTCCAGGCCCAACGTGATCTTTGGAATGTTGGCGGCACCAAGTCCAGGCCCAACTTGATTTTTGAAATGTTGGCGGCACCAAGTCCAGGCCCAACGTGATCTTTGGAATGTTGGCGGCACCAAGTCCAGGCCCAACGGGATGTTTGTGATGTTGGCGGCACTAAGTCCAGGCCCAACTTGATTTTTGAATTTTTCTGATTTTTCGAGAGAATCTTTTCAAAAATAAATTGCCCCAGTGTCGGGTCCATTTTTCCCTCCTTCTTTTGGCTTTTCTTTGCAATATCGCCCTTCCGCCTCACTGGATGCTTTTCGTCATTTTGAACCATGAATACCTGTACAAGGGGTTCATCAAGGTATAACATGCATTCAAATTTCTTATTTGGCAAGAACTGCGTGATTGGTTTGACATCCTCAAATGTATTACAAAAATTTTTACCCCAGTGTGGGTTATTTTGCAAAATCTCTCACATGAAAATTTGCCCCAGTGTAGGCCTATTTAATTGCAAAAAATTTGTTTGAGTGACCCTCCATTTATTTGAACAAAGTAAGCAATTGCTTTTCCTAACATATCATGTGAAGAAAATTGAATGTCTTGCTTAAACTCATATAGCACCTTTCATGATGAATTTCTCAAAATAATGCCAAATTACGAAAGATTTCTTCCCCACTTTAGCATCAATGCTTTGGGTGATGGGTCACCATTTCTTGTTTGTTCATTTTTCAGGACCAATCAAGTGATCTTATTTCTGATTTGGAAGTGGCTGAAGGAAATGGGAGGCCAAGATTTGTCTTATTTTTTGTGCCCAAAATTGTATGTAATCCCTTCAATACCACATCTTAGTGAAAGCAAAGAGTTTGTCACTCTCATTTCTTAAGAAAATTGAGTCAACATATAAGCTTTAAGCTTGCAACAAATGGGTAGGAACGATAGCTAAACATGCGAAAACTGGTTATACCCTTATGATCACAAATGATTGATGGATTTCTTATGAGCATAATACTCACTTTAGATTGTCATGAAGGAATAAGTCAACGATGGACTTTATTAGCTTGTAATGTGGCTTGAAAATGATAGTTAAAGAAATAAGATTTTCAAGGACATTGCACTGAAGATCGCTCTTTTCCCAAAATTGCCCCTATTCTGAACTCGAAGATCCTGAACTTTGTTTGACTTTTATCACTCAACAGGGACTTTCAGCATCGAATCTTTTTTGCATCTTTCCTTGCATTTATTTTCCTTGCTTTTCTTTTTGCCTCTTTTCCTTTCCCTCAACTTGGTGGATTTTCACATGGTGAGTAGCGTCAACCCCATACCCAGGCAATTCAGAAATACAGCTAAAATTTTCTGGCATCAGAAATTTTCTTGACAGGGCCATTGCAAAGAACAGAAGTCAGGACTTTCGATTTTTGTAATGGGGTCTGGTGGGGTGTTTAGAAAAGTTAAGGCTTGAAGGCAAATTTCAAGAGTGGTTTAAGTAATCTGAGATCGCATTGTTGCGTCAACCCGATTTTAGGGCTAAATCGGAAACTGCCTCAGTTTATGCTTAATTGAGGCTTTTTCACTTTCATTTTCTTTCTTCTTTTGACTTTTCGGCCTTTTGCCGTTCTTTGAAACTTTCACAAAATTTTGCCCCAGTTTATTTTTGAACTGAGATTCTCTTTTCTTCTTTTGACTTTTGATTTTGTGGCTTTTCACTTTTTCACTTCTTGAAATTTTCCGTTTCAACTCAAACTTGCCCCAGTGTGGGGTTTGCGATTCTCAGGGGATGCCAAATGAAGTACTTTATTCTGAAGGCTCAAAAGGGATAACTAGGGATAGAATGCTTGATCGGAAAAGAAGAGGGCCTGACCTTTATTCTGTTCCTTACAATAACGCTGAAAGGAACCTTTCGTTAATGCTAAATTTTTTGCATGTATCTGAATTACTGACTGAGGAAGACTCTCCATAAGTGGTTCGTCGGACAAATCTCTTCTTTTTCCTTTCCTCTTCCTTTTCCCTTTTTCAAAATTGAAGCTCAGGTAGAATCAATTTTCCCCAAATCGTGGTTCTCCCTTTTAATTTTAGCATTCTTTGCTTTTTCTCTTTTTTGGAAAATTCACCGATCTCCTTCCCAATGTGGGGTGCGATCGTAAGTGTCTTGTGAAACGAACCACCGATTTTGGCTCAAATGAGGATGCAAGGGGTAAAACAGTGTTTAGGTTACGGAAACGATGGCCAAAGCATCATTCTTACGCTCCATGACAACCAAAGTAACGATTTGCTCATTGAAAATTCATTCCCCTTTTTTTTGATATTTGAAAATTTTCCAATGAAGGGTAGTGATCATTAGGGCTCTTATTTGAAGCGAACTTATTCTTTCAAAGGCTCAAATGGGAGAGCAAATGATAAAATGTGTATAGGTAGAGAAAAGAATGCTCGAAGTATCATTCCAAATTTTCAAAACAAACAAGAGTAATGCACATTTTTGCTTTCACTTAGATGTGAACTGAATCGGTTAAACACAATGGATATTTTCAAGCAAAGATGGCCCCAATTTGTCAATCAATGTGACTGATTTTATTTTGGGGTCAAATGAAGGAGAAAAGGAATCTCACAGGGCCTTTTGAGTGACCTCTTTTATTTTTTGAGCAATTTTATTGTACAGCTCGGATCACCAATCGGGTGTACGTGAGGATTTAGAAAGCATACACCTGTGAATTTTCAGGCTGGAGGTTGAGGAAACCTCAATTTGGTCTTATTTTCTTAAAATTCATCATGAAATCTCCGATGAGCAAAAGAATGAAATGTACATGAATATACACAAAACAATAATTGTCCCAAAAATTTTATTGCTGAAAAAGTTTGAAACAAAATTTCTTGTTCAACTATGATACAAATGAGAATAGAAAACTTCTAAAGAGCTCCACATATACACCCTTGTTAATCTTGATCCCTATCTTTTGATGTTTACAAAACAAATGGATGATACTAA
Organism: Coffea eugenioides; assembly: GCF_003713205.1. Taxonomy (NCBI): domain Eukaryota; kingdom Viridiplantae; phylum Streptophyta; class Magnoliopsida; order Gentianales; family Rubiaceae; genus Coffea; species Coffea eugenioides. The sequence continues at coordinate 21,168 of NW_020861755.1, forward strand.
TATTTCTTCAAGATATACTTTCAGTTTTGAAGTTGTTTTATTCCATGAACAAGTGCAATTGAAAGGCAAAGTTTGCTGAAGGAAACTCTGTCGGACGCTCGTAAGGAAGCATCGGACGTCCGGAAGGATCGCTTCGGACGCACATCGATCGCATCGGACGTCCGAGAAATTTCGCAAAGATTTGATGACTCTCTGACGACGTTCGGACGCAGGGTTCGGACGTCCGACAGGTGGTTTGGACCCAGGGTTCGGACGTCCGACAGGTGGTTCGGACGTCCGACAGGCCAATCGACAGGCCAACGGCTAGTTTTGACAGCATTTAATATTTGACCGTTGGAGAGCCTTTTGGAGCCATTTCTCACCTTCTATAAACACCCCAAAGCACAAGAAGACACAAGACTTTTGCCAACACAAAATACAAGCTTACAAGTGAGATTTTTGAGTAGAAAGATTTTTTGTTGGTTGTATAAGGGGTTGGGAAAGTTGGGTTGTGAGGTTGCTCAAGTGAAGGTTATTCTCTAGGAGGAGTAAAACCTTGGTGAAGGTGATCCTATCACTTGAAGTGGTAAAATCTTGGTGAAGGTTGCCTCATTTGTATAAAATAGTTCTTAATTGGGTGAGTGATCTTTCAAGTGTAGGTTGTTGAGGGTTAACTAGAATTGTTGTAAAACTCCTTGGCTCAACCAAAGTGTGTTTGGGGTGAGGAAGGAGTGAGCCTTCACTTGTACATCTTGGTTAGCATCGCCATCTATTGAAGAAGCTATTGGATTCATATTTGGTTTGCATTTCTTATCTTTTCTCTTTAATTAAGTTTTCTTTATTGTGCTTAAATTTGATATATCTTTGTGCATCATTGTGATATTGTTTGTACTCATTGGGTTGCACCGGGCACTTACAACCCTTTTTGTCTCTTTTTCTTTTGACACAAAAATATATTAACAAGTCAAATACACAGAATTTTCCTTGAAAGTAATTATGAAATCTCTTAGAAGCTCTTAGCCTAGAGCTTTCAGATGGATCTTTCATGTTTCCATTGTTGGATCTGCCCAAGAATCAAACAATACTTGCAATTTTGACACTTTATTAGATCCAAATTATCATCAGATACAGAAAAATATTTTTGCCTTATTGAAACATTTTTATGAATGCAAGGGAAGGGGGAAAACAAAAGAAAGAAAAAACCATGAGTTAGTAAGCAATACTATAA
>NW_020861756.1:0-91264 GCF_003713205.1 Coffea eugenioides
CCAGTTCATTCAGTACATGCAAGGGAACGAGTGTGATAAAGTACACCCTCATCTCATTCAGAATAACAGAGTTCATTGTTATCCATGTCACACATTTCAAGTATAGATGAACCAATTAAACAACAATTCAGGGGAGTGGTACACTCACCAGTTCCAACAAGGGTAATTTCAAAAGTTTCCTTCCCAAGTGTGGCTTTACTCACCGACACCTCCTAGAACAATCAAGGGCAAACACTTAAGACTTGACTCTAAGATCTAGTAAATGAAATTCGCAAGTAAGACTCGGGTACGAGTCATATGCCTATTCAAATGAACCAGGAATGTAAAGGAAAGAGGCGACTTCGGAGTGAAAAGGTAACAATTGGTCTTAAAGGCATGAACAACCTCAAAGCCCTACGTACAATGATTGACCAACTCCAAATGTGAAATAGAAAATGAAAGTAAGATCAATACTAGGAAAACAGGATTTTCCAGTTTTGCGCCACCCTATATGAAAAATCATATCTCAAGTTTTGTAAGTCCAAAATTGATAAAAGTTATACCGTTGGAAAATATATTCAAAGGGCTACAAATTTACAGAAAACACCATGGTAAGATTCAGAATGCAAGTCAGTCAAATTCAAGCCTCAAGTTGTTGCTTATCTAGTGAAAGACAGAACAGGTACAAATTTTCAGTCAACTTTGAAAAATCACAATAAATTGCACAGATAGAAACAGGGTCTGAAATTTACAGGGTTTATAGCCCTATGAATCTAGCTTAAAATGCAACAAACGGAACTCAATTCTGATTTTTCTACATCAAGATATAGTAGATTCCCCAAGACTGCTCAAGGGTCCTGCGAAAATTTCAGCAGCACTTCCCCTAGATTTCCGTACTTTACCATGCTACCATCAACCAGCAAATTTCATAACAAACAATCACCATTGAACATACCAATCATAGTCTAGGAAACACCCTTAAGATACAACCAATTGGTAGCTCCAAAACCACCCCCAATCATGATCAAATTAAAACCCTAAACCTGAAATTTTTTGCACAAAGCGGAAATTTTCCGCAAATAGCGACAATTAACACACCAAAGCTTCATTCTAGACCATACTAAACTATCATCCATGGCCAACCAACATTAAACATATAAAAATAGAAAAATTATGAATAAAAATAAAAATTCCACAATCTCTATCAAAAGTCATGAAATAACCCACAAAAACACCTTTTTAACTAACACAAATCACTAATTCAACATTAACAAGACCAAAGAAAGCATTCCTTAGCTACTCACCTTACCAACTCAAGAAAACAGACAACTTAGCACTTCTCCCTTCCAAACCACTCCACTAACTAGCTCAATACAACTTAGCTAAGGGTTTTTATGGAGTAATTTCAAGTTGTAACGGTTAAGTTGTGAGATTGGAGCAAGAAATGAAGAACCAAGGTGAAAGCTTTCCTTTCTTTTCCTCCTCAAGAAGCTCGGCCAAATGGTTGAAGAATGAAGATGATTTTGGGTCCAATTTGAACATTTAGTAAAGTTAAGGAATAGTAGTCAAAGTCCAAGATCGAATAGGAGGGTGACACTTGTCACCTTTTTGGTTTAAACTTATCCTCTTGTCTCTCCAATACTGATCCATCTAGGTAACCTCTAATTATCTCTAGCACCTAATAAATTACTCCCGGTATACAAAACTTAACCTAATTGGCCGAATTTTTGTGAGAACCCGTGGATTTTCTTATTTTTTAGACTTTATTTTATTTAATTGCATGCCTTTTCTATTTTTTCTTTATTAGAAAAATTTTCTAGATAATTTTTATGAGTAAATATAGTTCTAAAATTATTTTTCTAGTATTAATTAGTTTTTGAGAAATTAAGAGCGTATACCGGTTGTGGGACCTACTAGTGCGGTAAGTTTGATAAAATGCGGCCAATTAGGTTAAGTTATATAGACAGAGATTATATTACATCGTATTATGAGCCAATTAGAGGATGCATGGAGGGATTAACCTTGGAAGACAAAAGGATAAGCTCAAACAAAAAGGGGTGACAAGTGTCACCTTGCAACTTGAGGATGGTTTGACCAACTTTCTTATTTTACCATTTAACCAAAAAATTGACTAAAAACATCTTCATTTTTTCCTCCCCTTGGCCGAACTTCTTGAGCAAAGAAAGAGAAAAAAAATCTCCAACTTCCTTCTTCTTAATCTTGCCCAATCTCACAACTTAACCGTTTATACTCCAAAACTCTCCATAAAATCCCTTTGCTAAGTGGTATTGAAGTAGTTGGTGGAGTGATTTGGCAAGAGAAAGTGCTAAGTTGCTATCTTTCTTAAGTTGTAAGGAGAGTTGTGAAGAAATCCTCTCTTTGTTCTTAATAGTGGTAAATTAGTGGCATTGGTGGCTAAATAAGATGATTTATGGTGTGTTTATGGTTGGAAGTGAAGCTTTGATGAATTTATATTTATTCTTGATTTTTCTGTTTTTATATGTTTTATATTGTGTGGCCATGGATGATGGCTTGGGATAGTCTAGAATGAAGCTATAGTGCGTAAATTGTAGCTAAATATGGAAAATTTTCCATGTTGTGCGGAAAATTCAGATTAGGGTTTCAATTTCCCCTATTCTGCCCGGTACTGTTACCCCTAGTTAGAGGCTGAATTGGCCTTAGTATAAAACATGAACATTGTAGAGAATGATGTTTTATTATTTCCTGCAAAATTTCAGCCCAATCGGAGCAATGTAGCCTATGAAAAGATCGAAATACCCCTGCTGCCCTGTTTCTGTCCGAAACTGATAATCAGCTTCTGTAATTGGTTAGTTTCATCAGCAATACTACTGATTTGGTTGTCTATGTCTTCTTAAGAATTATAGCCTTGTATCTTAGCTTTCAAATGGATTTGGAATTACCTGAATCGGAGTTGTGTATGCTGAGATATGATTGAATGAATCAGGACTGCTAGTTGAATTTCACAGTGAGTTTCGAACTGGAAAATCTGGGGTTGTTTTGGTAACTTTGACCTAGTTAGGATGAGAACTTGTGACACCCCGAAAGGATGAGTGTGAGAACCCAAAATTTTTTATATATTTTTGAGACATTATTTTGTTTCCTTGTCTATAATTTTATGCCTTTCTTCAATATATTAATTTCCTATACATTTTTATAAGGGAATATAGGTTTCAAATCATTTCCTTGATACGAGTTAGTCCACGTTAAGTTTGAAGTGTATTATGGACGTGGGACCCGCTAGTGCGGTAAATGCAATATATTTTTGACAACTTGTTGGAGGTTTGTATTAAGTGATATTATTTTACAAGGTGCTAAGAGATTTGTATTAGAGAGACAAAAAGATAAGCTTTAAGCTAAAAGGTGACAAGTGTCACCATTCAATTCATCCTTGGACTTTTGACCAAGATATTTTTACCTTCTTAAAGCTAATTTTGGCCAATTTATTTCTTCATTTTTAGCTCCTTTGGCCGGACCTCTCAACAAGAAAAGAAAAGAAAGCTCTCAACTTGTTTCTTCCATTTCTTGCCTTGATCTCACAAACCAACCGTTAAAACTTTGATTTGCTCCATAACAACCTTTCTCTTGGTAGGATTAAGGTGAGTGGTGAAGTGGTTTGAGAAGCAAAGGTGCTAAGTTGCTTGTTGTCTTGAGGTTACCAGGTGAGTTGTTAAGAATCTTTCCCTTTAACTTTGCTAATGTTCAATTGGTGGCTTTAGTGGTTTAATATGATGACATATGGTGGGATTATGGTTTGTTTATGGTTGGAAGTGAAGGTTTGATGAATTTTTGATTTATTCTTCTTATTTTTCCATTTTGTATGAGGATCATGGTTTGATCATGGTATGATGGCTGGTAATGGTGTAAAATGAAGCTTGTATATGTTAGTTGAAGTTGGTTGCGGAAAATTTCTGGTTTGATACGAAATTCCAGGTTTAGGGTTTGAATTTTCCCTGTTCGGACCGGATTTATTTGGGAATGTTAGAGGCCGAATCAGGCTTAGGTTAAAACATGAAAGTTGTATAAAATGGTGTTAACTAGCTGTCTGAAAAATTTCAGCTCAATCGAAGCAACGTAGCCTGTGAAATGATCGAAATACCCTTGACTGTCCATGAGCCCTGTTTCGCGCCCAGATTTCTGTTTTCGTGGAGTTTCCCATTTTTGACCATGAAATTGCATGATTTGGCTTTGGAAGTCTTCATAAGAAATGTAGATTTATGTCTTGGCTTCGAAATTCCATAAGATTCGTTTCAATCCAATAAGTGTAGCTTCAGTTATGGATATTCTGCTGAAACATGTAATTGATAGTTTATGATGTGTATGTGGTTAATTCGAGATGAATTGGTGTTGCTTGTAGGTTGGAAATGAAGCATTTATGGGGAAATGCTGTCCGAACTTATAGAGTGTATGATTGCTTTGAGTTTGTGATTTAGGGCTTGGACTCGGGTAAGGTAATGGTATATGATGGATGGTTTCTGAGCCGTGGTTGGTGAGTGACCCTCAACTATTTCCCAAGTACTTTTGAAATGTTTCTTGTATTATTTACTCGACTGCATATCATGCGTGCTTGCATGTGAGTTCATGACATGATTTGGCTTTAATGAGTTCTTGGGGAGTCTTGTGCTGAACACCAACGTCTCCATCCTGTTTATTGTTCATGACATGATCTGGAGCACCAACGTTGCTCCCCCTTATTGTTTAACGTTAAGTGATCTATTTGAGCGTTGGGTGTTTAAGTGCAATGACTTCACTGGCTCACCAGAGCAATAAACGTATATTTGATTACTGATTCATGACATCATTGAAATGAACTATTGAGAAACTGATTTGATGACTGCTTTTATTGGTTACTCACTGAGCTTCTAGCTCACCCCAAAAATATTTTATTCCCCTCCACAGGGCTCGTGGCGAAGGAAGAAATGTAGTACTTATTCACGTGACTGGATGGCATATATCTTGTACAGTTTGGATTTGGAATCATTTTATGTATAGTTTGGGGAATTGTTTCCACTTCGTTTATGACATGTAATTATTGGAGAATTTGATGTAATATTTGAGATTTATATTGTAATTTATTTGAGAACTGTAGTGACTGACTGAGTCCCGGAGAGAGCTGGGCAGGCGGTCCGCCGAACCCTCTGGTTCGCCTTAGGGGGAGGTGGGGCCGTCACAAAACTGGACTAAGTAGTCTTCATCAAAGTTATATCCCTCTGTCTTAGCTTCGAAACGGTATAACTTGTACTTCAATCCAATAAGTGTAGTTTCGGTTATGTCCGATACGCTAAGTAGCGGTGAATCTGCCTTTTTGGTTCCTTAGCTTAAAGCTTATTTCCGGTCATTTTCCTAGCTAAATCTTCTACTTGGATGAATTTGAACCTATTGAACGGCTGTTGTGATGAATTTATATTGTGTATGACTTTGTGATTGATTGAGGAAAATAATGAAGTCATAAGTGGCTGGAAAATAAGTAAATACAAAGGGCGTGCTGCCCAAATTTACACTCGAGGATTAGGTAATGATTTGATAGCAAATACCATATGAACCATCTAGGATATTTGCGTCCTCTTTTATCGAGCTATATAAGTTCGAATCTGGCCGAAACTTGTACACTTGGAAAAAGTGAAATTTACGACTAATAGAAATACGTTTTCTTCATTTCTTCGACTCAAATGGATATTTTAAAGTTTTACGAGCGAGCATAAGTTTTCCAAATATTTTACTCATGTCCTTTGGTTTAAATGTACTATTTTCACTTCCAAAATCATATGTCCAAAATACTAGTAGTATTTGAATTGTCTTCGATTCACCTAACTTTTGCTGGAGGAACTGTAATATTTTCTCTTGATTAACCTTAGGGTTCATCGGTGATTGAAAGTGTTACCCGGAAAGATATTCGGGACGTTATTTCACCTTAATAGGTGAGTGTACCACTCCCCTGAATTGTTGTTTGATTAGTTCATCTATACTTGAAATGCGTGACATGGATAACTATGAACTCTGTTATTCTGAATGAGACGAGGGTGTACTTTATCACACTCGTTCTCTAGCCTGAACTGAATGAACTAGAATCTCTTACCTGTACTTGTTATGAACTTGAACTTGTTACTTGCGCTTGTTATGATATCGTTTGGAAGTGTGTCCAACGATTTTCCTGTTAACTTGAGCTCAAACTCATGGGGAGTTAATTAAATCGAGCTAGCAAGGGCTTGGTCGAGGTAATTGACAATCCATGGGTGCCTGTTCCTGGGGAATCTTTGGGTATTAAGACTCTTGATTCCGGTATACTCGAGTATTACCATTCCTGTTCCTGTTTGGCGTTCGGGCCCGGTAAGGGGTATGTTTGGTGAACAGGATTTTGACGTTAAAGTGGTTTTCTACGGGACTGGTTCCTTCATTTGAACGTTGATGGAGGGTCAACGAGGCTTGATCAAGTATTGCAACGGGGATTTGGCTCCTGAGAGCCACCTGTATCCTTTATGTTGTGGTGTTCTTTCATCTCTTGTATTTGATGTGAATATGTGCCTTAAAAGTGATTTTTCACGAGTTCTACTGTTCCTACCATTTATACTTTTGGTACCTCATTGAGCTTTTAGCTCACCCAGTCCCGTTATCTTTATTTTCCTTACAGGGAACCATCTTTTGGACCAATGATCATTTTGAAGAATGAATTGAGCTTGTATAAACACCATTTTGTATAGCTCCGTGGAAGTTGGAAATCGTAAATGTATCTTAATACAATGTTTCCTTTTGGTTTGTAAACTTACTACTATGTATATTTTGAAGTGTTTCCACATGTTTATGTGACATATATTTGGGCATGTACATACTCTCATGTTCATGTTAAACAAAGTGTATTGGTACTGGGATGGATTGTGTCGGCACAGGGCTCTTCCATTTCGTTTTGATTTTCGTGGGAACGCTATACCAAAGATTGATTGTATCTCTTACTTTGGCTCATTTGGTTCTGAATGCTACCTTTTTGAAGTTCTTTTGAGCGTTTGGAAGGGTTTATGTCTGTTCCGGATCCGTAGTCCCGGCAAGAGTTGGGCAGGCGGTCCGCCAAACCCTTTGGTTCGCCTTAGGGTGAGGTGGGGCTGTCACAGGTGGTATCAGAGCCGATTCGCGCGGTCTCTGCGTGGAGTGAGTTTGGGGCCAAGTGGTGTGGTGGTCTCGCTCATGTGAATGAGTGTAAGGGACTAAGTACTCTTTTGAGCATAAGCTAGGAATCACGGTGTATTATAGGGTTCAAAATATTATTCTGGTACTTGGAGACTATAGATACGTATGTCAGGTAGGAATTACAAATGTAGATGATTTACTCTTGGGACTGGCCAGCTCGCGTGGTGAATTTTCTTATTTTGGATTTTTGTGCCTGAATACGAAAAGGGATGAAAGCCTACGTTAGAAATAACTTGGGCGAATTAGAAATCTGATTCTACGGAACTTGATATGATGTGTTAGGGTATCATTAAGGATGATTGACCCTGCCTAGGGATGATTGTGGACGGAGCCTAGAAAGAGAAGGCTGTTGGTTGGTTGCTTGTGTACCATTGGCCTAGTTATTATATAGTTATTTTAATGACTTTCATGCGATTCCTTCTGCTTGTATCTGACTGACTGTTACTGTGTGAATTATCTGCTAAAGATATGCTATACGTATATTGTCTGCTTTTATCACTTGTACCTGCATACTTTGTTTTAATATGGTATTCACGCTTAAACCCTAGACTGGTTAAGTCAAATGGAGGGTACTCCTAGTGAACGGGACCGGGGGCGTGGAACCTCAAATGAAGGTGAATCGAGCACCAACACCTGGACCTAATCCTGAACCTGGAATAGATCCTAGCATTCAAGTGGCTGCTGCTATCCAACGTATGACTGACCTTTTGGCTCACGTAGTAGAACATCAGGGCCAAAATCCTAATCATCAGCTGGGAAACCCTAGTAATCACATAGAGGGTGAGGATAAAGCCCTCGAAAGATTTCAGAAGTTCTCGCCACCGAAATTCTTGGGAGGACCAGACCCTGAAGTGGCCGAGAGATGGCTAGAAAAGATGATTGATATATTTGCCGCGTTACATTATACTGAGGAGCGACAGGTCATATTTGCTGTCTTCCAACTGGAGAGAGCAGCCCGTTCTTGGTGGAATATCATAAGACTGAAATGGGAAAGAGCACAAACCCCAAGGACGTGGGTGAATTTCTTGAGAGAGTTCAACACGAAGTATTTTCCACCTCTGATCCCGAAAAAGAAAGAAGATGGTTCATTAAGCTCCGCCAGGGAACTCAAACCGTTGCCAAAAATCAGAGCCAGTTCACCAGGTTGTCCAAGTTCGCTCCCGAGTTAATTGTGACTGAACAAAGGAGGATAAGGCGTTTTGTCCAAGGAGTAAACGTTGAGATTCAGAAGGACTTGGCTGTAGCCCAACACAATACCTTTAGTGATGCGGTGGAGAAAGCTCAACGAGTTGAAAGCGCGAGATTTCAAGTTAGAAACTTTCAAGCTAAGAAAAGGGGATTTTCTGGAAGTAGCTCAGAACAAGGGGATAAGGGTACACCTCCTAAGATTGGAAGGGAAAACGGGGGAGTACAATTACCGAGGATGTCAAGTGGTGCCTCACAGAGAGGCTCAGTCTCCGCTTCCCGTGGTCCCTGCGGGTACTGTGGGAAGCCGAATCACACGGAGGATGTCTGCTGGAAGAAAGGAAGAAAGTGTCTGCGTTGTGGGAGCGCAGATCATCAAATCGCAAGTTGCCCAGGCCGATCTCGAGAAGGGAGTAGGAGCCAACAGCCAACCACGACCAACCCTGACCAGTCGAAGGGGGACAAGAATGGATCGAAAGTGTCTGCTCGGGTGTACTCCTTAGAACAACATCAAGTCTTTGACCCGTTAGAGGACGTGGAAGGTAAGATTCTGGTATTTCACCGTTTGCCCGTTAGAATGGTGTATCAGAATTACAATTTGGGAGGGAAGAAGAAACTATACCAAAAAATTCCATGAGCCTGGCCAGTGAAGGGGTACAGATTGGTTAGCTAAGTATGATGCTCAATTTGACCGTGAGAAGGAAGTAGTAAAATTTTTGTATCCCGGAGAAGGCGATAATAAGGAATTTCTAGGGCGAAATACTTTTAAGGGGGAGAGAGTGTGAGAACCCGTGGATTTTCTTATTTTCTAGACTTTATTTTATGTAATTACATGCCTTTTCCATATTTTCATTATTAGGAAAATTTTCTAGATAATTTTTATGAGTAAATATAGTTCTAAAATTATTTTTCTAGTATTAATTAGTTTTTGAGAAATTAAGAGCGTATACCGGTTGTGGGACCCACTAGTGCGGTAAATTTGATCAAATACGGCCAATTAGGTTAAGTTATATAGACAGAGATTATATTACATGTATTACGAGCCAATTTGAGGATGCATAGAGGGATTAACCTTGGAAGACAAATGGATAAGCTCAAACAAAAAGGGGTGACAAGTGTCACCTTGTGACTTGAGGATGGTTTGACCAACTTTCTTACTTTACCATTTAACCAAAAAATTGACTAAAAACATCTTCATTTTTTCCTCCCCTTGGCCGAACTTCTTGAGCAAAGAAAGAGAAAAAAATCTCCAACTTCCTTCTTCTTAATCTTGCCCAATCTCACAACTTAACCGTTTATACTCCAAAACTCTCCATAAAATCCCTTTGCTAAGTGGTATTGAAGTAGTTGGTGGAGTGATTTGGCAAGAGGAAGTGCTAAGTTGCTATCTTTCTTAAGTTGTAAGGTGAGTTTTGAAGAAATCCTCTCTTTGTTCTTAATAGTGGAAAATTAGTGGCATTGGTGGCTAAATAAGATGATTTATGGTGTGTTTATGGTTGGAAGTGAAGCTTTGATGAATTTTATATTTATTCTTGATTTTTCTGTTTTTATATGTTTTATATTGTGTGGCCAGGGATGATGATTTGGAATAGTCTAGAATGAAGCTATAGTGCGTAAATTGTAGCTAAATGCGGAAAATTTCCATGTTGTGCGGAAAATTCCAGATTAGGGTTTCAATTTCCCCTATTCTACCTGGTACTATTACACCTAGTTAGAGGCCGAATTGGCCTTAGTATAAAACATGAAAGTTGTATAGAATGATGTTTTATAGTTTCCTGCAAAATTTCAGCCCAATCGGAGTAACATAGCCTGTGAAAAGACCGAAATACCCCTGCTGCCCTGTTTCTATCCGAAACTGATAATCAGCTTCTGTAATTGGTTAGTTTGATCGGGAATACTACTGATTTGGTTGTTGATGTCTCCTTAAGAATTATAGTTTGTATCTTAGCTTTCAAATGGCTTTGGAATTACTTGAATCGGAGTTGTGTGTGCCGAGATATGATTGAATGAATCAGGACTGCTAGTTGAATTTCACAGTGAGTTTCGAACTGGAAAATCTGGGGTTGTTTTGGTAACTTTGACCTAGTTAGGATGAGAACTGGACTAAGTAGTCTTCATCAAAGTTATAGCCCTCTTTCTTAGCTTCGAAACGGTATAACTTGCACTTCAATCCAAAAAGCATAGTTTCGGTATTGTCCGATACGCTAAGTAGCGGTGAATCTGCCTTTTTGGTTCCTTAGCTTAAAGCTTATTTCCGGTCATTTTCCTAGCTAAATCTTGTACTTGGATGACTTTGAGCCTATTGAACGGCTGTTGTGATGAATTTATATTGTGTATGACTTTGGGATTGATTGAGGAAAATAATGAAGCCATAAGTGGCTGGAAAATAGGTAAATACAAAGGGCGTGCTGCCCAAATTTACACTCGAGGATTAGGTAACGATTTGAGAGCAAATACCATATGAACCATCTAGGATATTTGCGTCCTCTTTTATCGAGGTATATAAGGTCGAATCTGGCCGAAACTTGTACACTTGGAAAAAATGAAATTTACGACTAATAGAAATACGTTTTCTTCATTTCTTCGACTCAAATGGATATTTCAAAGTTTTACGAGCGAGCATGAGTTTTCCAAATATTTTACTCATGTCCTTTGGTTTAAATGTACTCTTTTCACTTCCAAAATCATATGTCCAAAATACTAGTAGTATTTGAATTGTCTTCGATTCACCTAACTTTTGCTGGAGGAACTGTAATATTTTCTCTTGATTAACCTTAGGGTTCATCGGTGATTGAAAGTGTTACCCGGAAAGATATTCTGGACGTTATTTCGCCTTAATAGGTGAGTGTACCACTCCCCTGAATTGTTGTTTGATTGGTTCATCTATACTTGAAATGTGTGACATGGATAACTATGAACTCTGTTATTCTGAATGAGACGAGGGTGTACTTTATCACACTCGTTCTCTTGCCTGAACTGAATGAACTGGAATCTCTTACCTGTACTTGTTATGAACTTGAACTTGTTACTTGCGCTTGTTATGAGATCGTTTGGAAGTGTGTCCAACGATTTTCCTGTTAACTTGAGCTCAACCTCATGGGGAGTTAATTAAATCGAGCCAGCAAGGGCTTGGTCGAGGTAATTGACAATCCATGGGTGCCTGTTCCTGGGGAATCTTTGGGTATTAAGACTCTTGATTCCGGTATACTCGAGTATTACCATTCCTGTTCCTGTTTGGCGTTCGGGCCCGGTAAGGGTATGTTTGGTGAACGGGATTTTGGCGTTAAAGTGGTGTTCTACGGGACTGGTTCCTTCATTTGAACGTTGACGGAGGGTCAACGAGGCTGGATCAAGTATTGCAACGGGGATTTGGCTCCTGAGAGCCACCTGTATCCTTTACATTGTGGTGTTCTTTCATCTCTTGTATTTGATGTGAATATGTGCCTTAAAAGTGATTTTTCATGAGTTCTACTGTTCCTACCGTTTATACTTTTGGTACCTCATTGAGCTTTTAGCTCACCCCGTCCCGTTATCCTTGTTTTCCTTACAGGGAACCATCTTTTGGACCAATGATCATTTTGAAGAATGAATTGAGCTTGTATAAACACCCTTTTGTATAGCTCCGTGGAAGTTGGAAACCCTAAATGTATCTTAATACAATGTTTCCTTTTGGTTTGTAAACTTACTACTATGTATATTTTGAAGTGTTTCCTCATGTTTATGTGACATATATTTGGGCATGTACATTCTCTCATGGTAAACAAAGTGTACTGGTACGGGGATGGATTGTGACGTAGCAGCGGCTCTTCCATTTCGTTTTGATTTTCGTGGGAACGCTGTACCAAAGATTGATTGTATCTTTTACTTTGGCTCATTTGGTTCTGAATGTTACCTTTTTGAAGTTATTTTGAGCGTTTGGAAGGGTTTATGTCTGTTCTGGATCCGTAGTCCCGGCGAGAGCTGGGCAGGCGGTCCGCCAAACCCTTTGGTTTGCCTTAGGGTGAGGTGGGACTGTCACAGGTGGTATCAGAGCCGCTTCGCGTGGTCTCTGCGTGGAGTGAGTTTGGGGCCAAGTGGTGTTGTGGTCTCGCTCATGTGAATGAGTGTAAGGGACTAAGTACTCTTTTGAGCATAAGCTAGGAATCACGGTGTATTATAGGGTTCAAAACATTATTCTGGTACTTGGAGACTATAGATACGTATGTCAGGTAGGAATTACAAATGTAGATGATTTACTCTTGGGACTGGCCAGCTCGAGTGGTGAATTATCTTATTTTGGATTCTTGTGCCTGAATACGAAAAGGGATGAAAGCCTAGGTTAGAAATGACTTGGGTGAATTAGAAATCTGATTCTACGGAACTTGATATGATGTGTTAGGGTATCATTAAGGATGATTGACCCTGCCTAGGGATGAATGTGGACGGAGCCTAGAGAGAGAAAGCTGTTGGTTGGTCGCTTGTGTACCATTGGCCTAGTTAGTATATAGTTCTTTTAATGACTTTCATGCGATTCCTTCTGCTTGTATCTGACTGACTGTTACTGTGTGATTTATCTGCTAAAGATATGTTATATGTATATTGTCTGCTTTTATCACTTGCACCTGCATACTTTGTTTTAATATGGTATTCGCGCTTCAACCCTAGACTGATTAAGTCAAATGGAGGGTACTCGTAGTGGACGGGGCCGGGGGCGTGGAACCTCAAATGAAGGAGAAAATCGGGAACCAACACCTGGACCTAATCCTGAACCTGGAATGGATCCTAGCATTCAGGTGGCTGCTACTATCCAATGTATGACTGACCTTTTGGCTCACATAGTAGAACATCAGGGCCAAAATCCTAAACATCAGCAGGGAAACCCTAGTAATCACATAGAGGGTGAGGATAAAGCCCTCGAAAGATTTCAGAAGTTCTCGCCACCGAAATTCCTGGGAGGACCAGACCCTGACGTGGCCGAGAGATGGCTAGAGAAGATGATTGATATATTTGCCGCGTTACATTATACTGAGGAGCAACATGTCACATTTGCTGTCTTCCAACTGGAGGGAGCAACCCGTTCGTGGTGGAATATCATAAGACTGAAATGGGAAAGAGAACAAACCCCAAGGACGTGGGTGAATTTCATGAGAGAGTTCAACACGAAGTATTTTCCACCTCTGATCCAAGAAAAGAAAGAAGATGAGTTCATTAGGCTCCGCCAGGGAACTCAAACCGTCGCCGAATATGAGAGCCAGTTCACCAGGTTGTCCAAGTTCGCTCCCGAGTTAATTGTGACTGAGCAAAGGAGGATAAGGCGTTTTGTCCAAGGATTAAACGTTGAGATTCAAAAGGACCTGGCTGTAGCCCAACTCAATACCTTCAGTGATGCGGTGGAGAAAGCTCAACGAGTTGAAAGCGCGAGATTTCTAGTTAGAAACTTTCAAATTAAGAAAAGGGGATTTCCTGGAAGTAGCTCAGAGCAAGGGGATAAGGGTACGCCTCCTAAGATTGGAAGGGGAAACGGGGGAGTACAATTACCGAGGATGTCAAGTGGTGCCTTACAGAGAGGCTCAGTCTCAGCTTCCCGTGGTCCCTGCGGGTACTGTGGGAAGCCGAATCACACGGAGGATGTCTGCTGGAAGAAAGGAAGAAAGTGTCTGCGTTGTGGGAGCGCAGATCATCAAATCGCAAGTTGCCCAGACCGATCTCGAGAAGGAGTAGGAGCCAACAGCCAACCACGACAAACCCTGACCAGTCGAAGGGGGACAAGAATGGATCGAAAGTGTCAGCTCGGGTGTACTCCTTAGAACAACACCAAGTCTCTGACCCATTAGAGGACGTGGAAGGTAAGATTCTGGTATTCCACCATTTGCCCATTAGAATGGTGTATCAGAATTACAATTTGGGAAGGAAGAAGAAACTATACCAAAGAATTCAATGAGCCTGGCCAGTAAAGGGGTACAGATCTGTTAGTTAAGTATGATGTTCAATTTAATCGTGAGAAGGAAGTAGTAAAATTTTTGTATCCCGGAGAAGGCGATGATAAGGAATTTCGAGGACGAAATTCTTTTAAGCGGGAGAGAGTGTGAGAACCCGTGGATTTTCTTATTTTCTAGACTTTATTTTATTTAATTGCATGCCTTTTCTATATTTTCTTTATTAGGAAAATTTTCTAGATAATTTTTATGAGTAAATGTAGTTTAAAATTATTTTTCTAGTATTAATTAGTTTTTGAGAAATTAAGAGCGTATACCGGTTGTGGGACCCACTAGTGCGGTAAGTTTGATAAAATGCGGCCAATTAGGTTAAGTTATATAGACAGAGATTATATTACATCGTATTATGAGCCAATTAGAGGATGCATGGAGGGATTAACCTTGGAAGACAAAAGGATAAGCTCAAACAAAAAGGGGTGACAAGTGTCACCTTGCGACTTGAGGATGGTTTGACCAACTTTCTTACTTTACCATTTAACCAAAAAATTGACTAAAAACATCTTCATTTTTTCCTCCCCTTGGCCGAACTTCTTGAGCAAAGAAAGAGAAAAAAAATCTCCAACTTCCTTCTTCTTAATCTTGCCCAATCTCACAACTTAACCGTTTATACTCTAAAACTCTCCATAAAATCCCTTTGCTAAGTGGTATTGAAGTAGTTGGTGGAGTGATTTGGCAAGAGGAAGTGCTAAGTTGCTATCTTTCTTAAGTTGTAAGGAGAGTTGTGAAGAAATCCTCTCTTTGTTCTTAATAGTGGTAAATTAGTGGCATTGGTGGCTAAATAAGATGATTTATGGTGTGTTTATGGTTGGAAGTGAAGCTTTGATGAATTTTATATTTATTCTTGATTTTTTGTTTTTATATGTTTTATATTGTGTGGCCATGGATGATGGCTTGGGATAGTCTAGAATGAAGCTATAGTGCATAAATTGTAGCTAAATATGGAAAATTTCCATGTTGTGCGGAAAATTCCAGATTAGGGTTTCAATTTCCCCTATTCTGTCCGGTACTGTTACCCCTAGTTAGAGGCTGAATTAGCCTTAGTATAAAACATGAACATTGTAGAGAATGATGTTTTATTATTTCCTACAAAATTTCAGCCCAATCGGAGCAATGTAGCCTGTGAAAAGATCGAAATACCCCTGCTGCCCTGTTTCTGTCCGAAACTGATAATCAGCTTCTGTAATTGGTTAGTTTGACCGGAATACTACTGATTTGGTTGTCAATGTCTTCTTAAGAATTATAGTCTTGTATCGCTTTCAAATGGATTTGGAATTACCAGAATCGGAGTTGTGTGTGCTGAGATATGATTGAATGAATCAGGACTACTAGTTGAATTTCACAGTGAGCTTCGAACTGGAAAATCTGGGGTTGTTTTGGTAACTTTGACCTAGTTAGGATGAGAACTGGACTAAGTAGTCTGCATCAAAGTTATAGTCCTCTGTCTTAGCTTCGAAACGGTATAACTTGCACTTCAATCCAATAAGCGTAGTTTCGGTTATGTCCGATACGCTAAGTAGCGGTGAATCGGCCTTTTTGGTTTCTTAGCTTAAAGCTTATTTCCGGTCATTTTCCTAACTAAATCTTGTACTTGGATGACTTTGAGCCTATTGAACGGCTGTTGTGATGAATTTATATTGTGTATGATTTTGGGATTGATTGAGAAAAATAATGAAGCCATAAGTGGCTGAAAAATAGGTAAATACAAAGGTGCAGCCCAAATTTACACTCGAGGATTAGGTAACGATTTGAGAGCATACTATATGAACTATCTAGGATATTTTGCGTCCTCTTTTATCGAGGTATATAAGGTCGAATCTTGCCGAAACTTGTACACTTGGAAAAATGAAATTTACGACTAATAGAAATACGTTTTCTTCATTTCATCGATCAAATGGATATTTGAAAGTTTTACGAGCGAGCATGAGTTTTTCAAATATTTTACTCATGTCCTTTGGTTTAAATGTACTCTTTTCACTTCCAAAATCATATGTCCAAAATACTAGTAGTATTTGAATTGTCTTCGATTCACCTAACTTTGCTGGAGGAACTGTAATATTTTCTCTTGATTAACCTTAGGGTTCATCGGTGATTGAAAGTGTTACCCGGAAGATATTCTGGACGTTATTTCGCCTTAATGGTGAGTGTACCATGCCCTGAATTGTTTGTTTGATTGGTTTCTATACTTGAAATGTGTGACATGGATAACTATGAACTCTGTTATTCTGAATGAGACGAGAGTGTACTTTATCACACTCGTTCTCTTGCCTGAACTGAATGAACTGGAGTCTCTTACTGTACTTGTTATGAACTTGAACTTCTTACTTGCGCTTGTTATGAGATCGTTTGGAAGTTTGTCCAACGATTTTCCTGTTAACTTGAGCTCAACCTCATGGGGAGTGAATTAAATCGAGCCAGTAAGGGCTTGGTCGAGGTAATTGACAATTCATGGGTGCCTGTTCCTGGGAAATCTTTGGGTATTAAGACTCTTGATTCCGGTATACTCGAGTAGTATTACCATTCCTGTTCCTGTTTGGCGTTCGGCCCGGTAAGGGGTATGTTTGGTGAACGGGATTTTGGCGTTAAAGTGGTGTTCTACGGGACTGGTTCCTTCATTTGAACGTTGACGGAGGGTCAACGAGGCTGGATCAAGTATTGCAACGGGGATTTGGCTCCTGAGAGCCACCTGTATCCTTTACATTGTGGTGTTCTTTCATCTCTTGTATTTGATGTGAATATGTGCCTTAAAAGTGATTTTTCATGAGTTCTACTGTTCCTACCGTTTATACTTTTGGTACCTCATTGAGCTTTTAGCTCACCCCGTCCCGTTATCCTTGTTTTCCTTACAGGGAACCATCTTTTGGACCAATGATCATTTTGAAGAATGAATTGAGCTTGTATAAACACCCTTTTGTATAGCTCCGTGGAAGTTGGAAACCCTAAATGTATCTTAATACAATGTTTCCTTTTGGTTTGTAAACTTACTACTATGTATATTTTGAAGTGTTTCCTCATGTTTATGTGACATATATTTGGGCATGTACATTCTCTCATGTTAAACAAAGTGTACTGGTACTGGGATGGATTGTGTCGTAGCAGCGGCTCTTCCATTTCGTTTTGATTTTCGTGGGAACGCTGTACCAAAGATTGATTGTATCTTTTACTTTGGCTCATTTGGTTCTGAATGTTACCTTTTTAAGTTCTTTTGAGCGTTTGGAAGGGTTTATGTTTGTTCCGGATTCGTAGTCCCGGCGAGAGCTGGGCAGGCGGTCCGCCAAACCCTTTGGTTCGCCTTAGGGTGAGGTGGGGCTGTCACAGGTGTATCAGAGCCGCTTTGCGTGGTCTCTGTGCGGAGTGAGTAAGGGACTAAGTACTCTTTTGAGCATAAGCTAGGAATCACGGTATATTATAGGGTTCAAAACATTATTCTGGTACTTGGAGACTATAGATACGTATGTCAGGTAGGAAATACAAATGTAGATGATTTACTCTTGGGACTGGCCAGATCGAGTGGTGAATTATTTTATTTTGGATTCTTGTGCCTGAATACGAAAAGGGATGAAATCTTAGGTAAGAAATGACTTGGGCAAAATAGAAATCTGATTCTACAGAACTTGATATGATGTGTTAGGGTATCATTAAGGATGATTGACCCTGCCTAGGGATGATTGTGGACGGAGCCTTGAGAGAGAAAGCTGTTGGTTGGTCGCTTGTGTACCATTGACCTAGTTAGTTATATAGTTCTTTTAATGACTTTCATGTGATTCCTTCTGCTTGTATCTGACTGACTGTTACTGTGTGACTTATCTGCTAAAGATATGCTATATGTATATTGTCTGTTTTTTATCACTTGTACCTGCATACTTTATTTTAATATGGTATTCGCGCTTCAACCCTGGACTGGTTAAGTCAAATGGAGGGTACTCGTAGTGGATGGGGCGGGGGGCGTGGAACCTTAAATGAAGGAGAAAATCGGGAACCAACACCTGGACCTAATCCTGAACCTGGAATGGATCCTAGTATTCAGGTGGCTGCTGCTATCCAACGTATGACTGACCTTTTGGCTCACGTAGTAGAACATCAGGGCCAAAATCATAATCATCAGCCGGGAAACCCTGGTAATCACATAGAGGGTGAGGATAAAACCCTCGAAAGATTTTAGAAGTTCTCGCCACCGAAATTCCTGGGAGGACCAGACCCTGACGTGGTCGAGAGATGGCTAGAGAAGATGATTGATATATTTGTTGCGTTACATTATACTGAGGAGCGACAGGTCACTTTTGCTATCTTCCAACTGGAGGGAGCAGCCCGTTCTTGGTGGAATATCATAAGACTGAAATGGGAAAGAGAACAAACCCTAAGGACATAGGTGAATTTCATGAGAGAGTTCAACACGAAGTATTTTCCACCTCTGATCCAGGAAAAGAAAGAAGATGAGTTCATTAGGCTCCGCCAGGGAACTCAAACCGTTGCCGAATATGAGAGCCAGTTCACCAGGTTGTCCAAGTTCGTCTCGAATTAATTGTGACTGAGCAAAGGAGGATAAGGCGCTTTGTCCAAGGATTAAAGGTTGAGATTCAGAAGGACCTGGCTGTAGCCCAACTCAATACCTTTAGTGATGCGGTGGAGAAAGCTCAACGAGTTGAAAGCGTGAGATTTCAAGTTAGAAACTTTCAAGCTAAGAAAAGGGGATTTCCTGGAAGTAGCTCAGAGCAAGGAGATAAGGGTACGCCTCCTAAGATTGGAAGGGGAAACGGGGGAGTACAATTACCGAGGATGTCAAGTGGTGCCTCACAGAGAGGCTCAGTCTCCGCTTCCCGTGGTCCCTGCGGGTACTGTGGGAAGCCGAATCACACGGAGGATGTCTGCTGGAAGAAAGGAAGAAAGTGTCTGCATTGTGGGAGCGCAGATCATCAAATCGCAAGTTGCCCAGGCCAATCTCGAGAAGGGAGTAGGAGCCAACAGTCAACCACGACCAACCCTGACTAGTCGAAGGGGGACAAGAATGGATCGAAAGTGTCAGCTCGGGTGTACTCCTTAGAACAACATCAAGTCTCTGACCCATTAGAGGACGTGGAAGGTAAGATTCTGGTATTCCACCGTTTGTCCATTAGAATGGTATATCCGAATTACAATTTGGGAAGGAAGAAGAAACTATACCAAAGAATTCCATGAGCCTGGCCAGTGAAGGGGTACAGATTGGTTAGCTAAGTATGATGCTCAATTTGACTGTGAGAAGGAAGTAGTAAAATTTTTGTATCCCGGAGAAGGCGATGATAAGGAATTTCGAGGACGAAATTCTTTTAAGGGGGAGAGAGTGTGAGAACCCGTGGATTTTCTTATTTTTTAGACTTTATTTTATTTAATTGCATGCCTTTTCTATATTTTCTTTATTAGGAAAATTTTCTAGATAATTTTTATGAGTAAATATAGTTCTAAAATTATTTTTCTAGTATTAATTAGTTTTTGAGAAATTAAGAGCGTATACCGGTTGTGGGACCCACTAGTGCGGTAAGTTTGATAAAATGCGGCCAATTAGGTTAAGTTATATAGACAGAGATTATATTACATCGTATTATGAGCCAATTAGAGGATGCATGGAGGGATTAACCTTGGAAGACAAAAGGATAAGCTCAAACAAAAAGGGGTGACAAGTGTCACCTTGCGACTTGAGGATGGTTTGACCAACTTTCTTACTTTACCATTTAACCAAAAAATTGACTAAAAACATCTTCATTTTTTCCTCCCCTTGGCCGAACTTCTTGAGCAAAGAAAGAGAAAAAAATCTCCAACTTCCTTCTTCTTAATCTTGCCCAATCTCACAACTTAACCGTTTATACTCCAAAACTCTCCATAAAATCCCTTTGCTAAGTGGTATTGAAGTAGTTGGTGGAGTGATTTGGCAAGAGGAAGTGCTAAGTTGCTATCTTTCTTAAGTTGTAAGGAGAGTTGTGAAGAAATCCTCTCTTTGTTCTTAATAGTGGTAAATTAGTGGCATTGGTGGCTAAATAAGATGATTTATGGTGTGTTTATGGTTGGAAGTGAAGCTTTGATGAATTTTATATTTATTCTTGATTTTTCTGTTTTTATATGTTTTATATTGTGTGGCCATGGATGATGGCTTGGGATAGTCTAGAATGAAGCTATAGTGCGTAAATTGTAGCTAAATATGGAAAATTTCCATGTTGTGCGGAAAATTCCAGATTAGGGTTTCAATTTCCCCTATTCTGCCGGTACTGTTACCCCTAGTTAGAGGCTGAATTGGCCTTAGTATAAAACATGAACATTGTAGAGAATGATGTTTTATTATTTCCTGCAAAATTTCAGCCCAATCGGAGCATGTAGCCTGTGAAAAGATCGAAATACCCTGCTGCTGCCCTGTTTCTGTCCGAAACTGATAATCAGCTTCTGTAATTGGTTAGTTTGACCGGAATACTACTGATTTGGTTGTCATGTCTTCTTAAGAATTATAGCCTTGTATCTTAGCTTTCAAATGGATTTGGAATTACCTGAATCGGAGTTGTGTGTGCTGAGATATGATTGAATGAATCAGGACTGCTAGTTGAATTTCACAGTGAGCTTCGAACTGGAAAATCTGGGGTTGTTTTGGTAACTTTGACCTAGTTAGGATGAGAACTGGACTAAGTAGTCTGCATCAAAGTTATAGTCCTCTGTCTTAGCTTCGAAACGGTATAACTTGCACTTCAATCCAATAAGCGTAGTTTCGGTTATGTCCGATACGCTAAGTAGCGGTGAATCGGCCTTTTTGGTTTCTTAGCTTAAAGCTTATTTTCCGGTCATTTTCCTAGCTAAATCGTGTACTTGGATGACTTTGAGCCTATTGAACGACTGTTGTGATGAATTTATATTGTGTATGACTTTGGGATTGATTGAGGAAACTAATAAAGCCATAAGTGGCTGGAAATTAGGTAAATACAAAGGGCGTACTGCCCAAATTTACACTTGAGGATTAGGTAACGATTTGAGGGCAAATACCATATGAACCATCTAGGATATTTGCGTCCTCTTTTACCGATGTATATAAGGTCGAATCTGGCCGAAACTTGTACACTTGGAAAAAAATAAAATTTACGACTAATAGAAATACGTTTTCTTCATTTTTTCGACTCAAATGGATATTTCAAAATTTTACGAGCGAGCATGAGTTTTCCAAATATTTTATTCATGTCCTTTGGTTTAAATGTACTATTTTCATTTCCAAAATCATATGTCCAAAATACTAGTAGTATTTGAATTGTCTTCGATTCACCTAACGTTTGCTGGAGGAACCGTAATATTTTCTCTTGATTAACCTTAGGGTTCATCGGTGATTGAAAGTGTTACCCGGAAAGATATTCTGGACGTTATTTCGCCTTAATAGGTGAGTGTACCACTCCCCTGAATTGTTGTTTGATTGGTTCATCTATACTTGAAATGTGTGACATGGATAACTATGAACTCTGTTATTCTGAATGAGACGAGAGTGTACTTTATCACACTCGTTCTCTTGCCTGAACTGAATGAACTGGAGTCTCTTACCTGTACTTGTTATGAACTTGAACTTCTTACTTGCGCTTGTTATGAGATCGTTTGGAAGTTTGTCCAACGATTTTCCTGTTAACTTGAGCTCAACCTCATGGGGAGTTAATTAAATCGAGCCAGCAAGGGCTTGGTCGAGGTAATTGACAATTCATGGGTGCCTGTTCCTGGGGAATCTTTGGGTATTAAGACTCTTGATTCCGGTATACTCGAGTATTACCATTCCTGTTCCTGTTTGGCGTTCGGGCCCGGTAAGGGGTATGTTTGGTGAACGGGATTTTTGGCGTTAAAATGGTGTTCTACGGGACTGGTTCCTTCATTTGAACGTTGACGAAGGGTCAACGAGGCTGGATCAAGTATTGCAACGGGGATTTGGCTCCTGAGAGCCACCTGTATCCTTTATGTAGACACCAAATTTTGATTTTTAACTTTATTTGTTTAATTAATTTAATTTTAGCCTTTCTTTTTATTTATTCTGGGTGATTTTTGTTTATCTATTTATTTTTATTTTACTATTATTTCTTTGCTTAGTTTATCTCATTCTCATTTTTTGTTAAGACAATTGTTTTTGTTAATTAATCCACTGGAAAACAAAGAAGATCATCAATCAAACAAAAAATATAGCCATTTTGCTTTATTTTTTAGTATTTGTCTATTTTATTCAATTTTGCTTAATTTGTTGTTTTTCGTTATTTTGTTTATTAATTAACTAGTTCATTTGGAAATGAAAAAGGAAAAGAAAAAAACAGCAAAAATCAAAAAAGGGGAGAGCCCGGTTCCACTCATTTTTCCTGCTCCTCAAATTTCTGGCCACCTCTCATCAAGGGATCTTAGGACAAAAAACCATCTGATGGCTTAATAATCACCTGGAAGAATACAGAAAAAACAGGCACCATTGATCCTAGGTTCCAGGAATGTTCGGCACCTATAAAGGGATAGCAAAGGGAGAGCCGAAAAGGAGAGAAAAAGAACGGCTGAGGGAGAGTTGGAGAGAGAGGACGTCTGAAAATATTGAGGGAGGAAAAGAGTGAACAGCAAGGGGGTTCTGGGCAAGAGAGCTTGGGGTGAGTGAAAAAAGAGGAGGAAAGAGCCGAGGAAAAGAAAGAAAAACTGGCGGCTAGGGTTAAAGAGTGAAGGAGGAGAGTGACTGCGGAGGACCGAACGGAAAAGCTGGAGAGAAGCTCGCGGGCAAGAAGAGAGAAAAGGGAGTCTGAAGAAAGAGGGGGGCCGAGAGCTAAGAGAGGAGGTAGAGCAGGACGGCTGAGGGAGAAGGACGGACGGCTGATGAAAGAAATCTTTGGACGGCTAGAGAGAAAATAGGGAGAGAGACCGAGAGGAAGAGACAAGGGCAGGAGTGAGCTAAGAGTGAGGAGTGACGGTTGAGAGTTGAGAGAATAAAACATATGACGGCTGAGGTTGGAGGAATGGAGAGAAAAATGAAGAGAGAGGGTGACGGCTGAAAATCTGGGGAAGAGAGGATAAAAAGATTGGCGGCTGAGAAAGTTTGAAGGAGGATAGATAGCAAGGAAAGGAAGGGTTCTGGGCGGCGAAAGGAAAAGGAAGAGAAAAGGGGTGGCGGCTAGGTTTTGAGGGAAAGGAAGAAAAGAGAGAAAAACAGAGAGCTGAGAAACGAGAGGATGACAGCGGAAGAGATAGAAATGGAGCCGAGAGAGTTGAAGGAGTAGGAAAACCAGACCAAGAAGGGAAGAAGCCCAGAGGCCAGAATCTCAAGCCCGCGCTTTCTTCACCAAAGTCTGCAAAAATTCATCTTTTCGATCTCTGGTGGGGCCTCTTCAACCTCTTGCGGATGCCTACTGCAGATTCAAGTCCGAAGGCAGTGAAGAGGTAATCTTCGATCTTTTCCCTGTTGCTTCCCTCCACCTTTCCTTCCGTCCATTTTTTGCCCAAGGATCTGTTCCTTTTTCTATCAAAGTTGATAGCTTAATTAGGTCTCTTAGTTCAGGTTTTGGTTGCTTTATTTTCTGGAAATCTGAGTCAGAGTTAGCATGCCTTTCTAGATCGTTTTGCTGCAATTTTGAGTTCGAAAGCTTTGTTAGATCTTTTCCTCTCCCTTTGTTTCAAGTCTATCCATTTCGGGATTGAATGAGTGGGGATGTACTTGAATCATTTGTGTGAGCATGTTTCGATTGATTGAAATGGTATGTGCATATGTTTCGTCTGAGTTTCTTTGCTGCCAATTCTGTATTGTTCTTGCTTTCTTGGACCTGGACCATCTCGGTTGGGGTACTTTGGGGGGGTAGGCAGCCATGCTTGATCAGTGATAGACGGATGTTTGAAGATGTGTCTGCATTTGGTGGATGAATGGTGAGTCTAATGCAATGTTTCTGCATTTAATCTACACGAACTCATAGCTGCAAAAGAAATTGCATTTTCTGTTCTGTTTTCTTTTCCGTAGCTGCTCATCGAGTCCTTACATTTAAGTTGCATGCTTAATCTGGTGGGGAGGACAGGGAATGAAATGATTTGGTGTGGGGTTTGTGTGTTTGGGGTCTATAAAGAATGCTTAAGCTATGATCAAATGCTTGCTGAAAGGAAACGAATCATGATTGCTAAACCACTTCTGCACAAACTTCTCCAGCATTTGCGTGACTTCCTTTCTGTGTTTTGGCTCGTGTTGGATATTGAAGTCATGAATCTTGTTGTTAGTCAAAGTTTTGTTGACTGGCTGAAAGAATTTGGAGCGAAATTGTGGTTTTTGGGTTTGAAATGCCGAAAATAAAAGTGCAGCAAATGTTGCAGAGACCATCTTCGTAAGCATCTTGCATGGAACTTTGCATGGAAATGTTCTAAAACAATTACACTTTGGCCCCTAAGTCTCCCCTTGTTCCACTAGGACCCAATCAATTGAATAATTTCATCAATTTGGTCCTTGGTAGTTTTAATTTTTGCAACTTCATTGCTTGTTTGATTCAATTAGCCACCTTGCTTTGTTTAAATTGCTTTTAATTCATGATCTTATGAGCTTTATGATCAAGAGAGTTTGTATTTGCATATTTTCTTTAATTGTTTCAAATTAAATTGGTGCCTTGACTTTTTCTTTATTTTTGGAGGGTAAATAAGTCATTTCACCCCATTAGAGCTCCAACTCAAGGGAGGTACTCCTTTTCTTTTATTTTTGACTTTATTTGACCCTACGTTCGTATATGTGTCTTATGTGTGCAATTGCATGACTTTAAGTGTTTATTTCATTTTCACTTTATTTATTTCTTTAGTTGCTTAGTTTTGCTTTAAATTTTGGTTCAATTTTATCATTTGGGAGGCATTCGAATGCCAAAATTGTAATAGTTAGGGATTTAATTGTTTTACTCCTTCTTGTTTCCCCTTTTAGATTGTAGTAGGCCGTCTCCCCTAAAAATGTAATAGTTAGGGCCTTAATTGCCTTATGTGTTGTGCATGCTTAGGTGCTATGTGTTTAATCGCTTTCTTAGGTTTTGGCACCTAGATTTGCATGCTTATGTGTTATGTGAATTACGTGCTCACATGTCTACTTGCTTTAATTATGCACATTACTTATATGTGTGTATGATGGATGCAAATGCACGTAACCGTGGCTAGTCCAATGCTAGTCATGGTTGTCCCCTCGAGCTCTTGCAAGTCCAATGCTTGTAAGAGAGCGTAGATATGGGCTAGTCCAACGCTAGACCCTTAGGACCCCTTCGCGCGTTAGATCATGATTGCATGATTGTGTGATCATTTCATCTCACGCATATCTTTACTTTCTAGGGCCTCTTTCACCATATTGCATGACACTTTCCTTATATATGTATACCCCTTTCCCCATATTTTCCCTTATATGTATATTACTTGCTCCTTTTGCATGAAACATGACATTAGAATTGCATTTCATTCTAGAATTATGATTAGGGTAGTGCATTTGTTTGATTAGATTAGGAAAGCCCCTTGAATATGGGATATGGACGAGTTTGGCTTTGTAGCCTTAGCACGCTCGTATTCTCTCTATTAAAGGGAAAATTGAGTCACGGACATTAGTCCCCCGTACCCGTCTTGCTTGCATTCCTCTAGGGTTCATGCATTTCATTTATCCACTATCACATGCACTTTTACTTCATATTCTATCCCTTTTTCCACATTTTTCACATCACACAACTTTTATTTTGCACGTTTTCACTCTGCCACTTACACTTTATATACTATCACGTGCACACACGCACTTCATACTATCACTCTACTCACCTTACTTTGCACATCCATTTGCACACTTCCACTTACACACTATTGTTTTTTATTACTTTTTCACTTCACGCAAACTCATATTTTCACATTGCATACATTCATTCCACTCATTTGTCGTCATTAGCATTATTCGTGACCTCTCCAAAGAGTCATTATTGGGCATCACTATTAATGTGATTGGCACCATTCAAACTTTGAAGAGAAATTTTGCCCCCCGATGTCCCCCTAGGTCTAGGTTTTGCATTCATATAGTGCATCCAAATGTGATAAATGCTTTGGTTAAAACAAGAAAATCTTTGACTAAATCACGCAACTAGCCTTGGCTAGGTCGAAGGGGTGCCTTGGATTTCATCCTTGCCTTCCCCTTCGTCAAATGTGACTCCCGAACCTTTTTCGTTGGTTTACGTAGACTAGGAGTCGTTTAAAAGGGGTTTCTTTTCTATCTTTTTTTCCTTAAAAAAAAAATTCATTTTTGGGTGACTTGGTACACCTTAACTCTATACCAAGTGGCGACTCCGATTTTTATTTGAAAACCCTTTTTAAACTATATTTTGGGTCAAATCGTCGCATTTTCAAGTCCCATTTAGACCCACTTTCTTTGTAAATCAAAAATCATTTTTCAAATCAAAAATTCACTCTTTAAACATATTTATTTATTTTTTAAAAAAATGGGGCGCGATAGCTGGCGACTCCACTGGGGACTTAGAGGGTCCGAGCATTCGATTTAGTCAACCTTTTTCTTCTTTTAACCTTCTTATCTATTACATTTGGATGTTTTGGATCGCATTCCTCTTTCCCTTTTTGCCCTTTTTTCTCTTTGTAGGGATTTTTGCATCTATCGCGCGCCTAATCGCTCTTTGCACACTATGTATGAGATGAATGGATGGTTCATTTATTTGTTACTTTTACTTGTTTCGCGATTGCATTTTGGGATGGGGGGTAGTTACCCTAGAACCTTCGACCGCATCTAATGGTACAATCCCTCCCCTCAATAAGAAAAGCACTTCATACGTGCATGCATAGTTTGATTTATCCCATTTTTTTTCTTTATCGTGGGCGCCATCCCACACCTCCTTGTAGGATTAAGATCGATTGCCTTGGGTAGGTGGATGGTGTGCCCTGCGCCCATAGCGCTACCTAAGGGATCACTCGAGCCACCGATCAAAGGCCCTGGGAGTGATGACCCTTCGCCTTTAGGTCTGAAGGCTTGGGAGCCGAAGCCTTATCGAGTCTAGATGCATTAGTGAGCCAAACCTCATGCATCCATACTGGAATTGCCTAGGATAGAGTCGACCTTATCCTGAATTAGGGACACTAGGCACGAGGGGAGGGATCCCACCCCTCTTTCTTTATTTATCTTTTTGCTTTTAATTGCCCAACATGTTATGTGATTATGTGTTGAACTAAGGTTTCTCTGTCTTCTTGTCTTTTGCATTCACAAATGTTAGGAATAAGAGGTCTGGCATGATCTTCTTTTAGGATCTGCCCTTGTAGATAGGCTATTGCACTATTGCACGTTTAGAAATTATGGTTTATTTCATTCAATGGTATATCATTTTAGGCCTACCCTGGCAAATAAAGGGTCCCTTAGGTCATATTTCATTTCAAACTGCATGTTTTATCGCTTTAATAAACTGGCATCATGCATAAACCCTAGAAGGGAATGCCATTTAGGGGATCCCGTGTTAGGAATAAGCCACCTTGTGTCTCGGATACTTAATCCAAAGAGACTTGCACGTTTACATTTTGTACCATCCAAAGGGGTAGTGCACAAGGTAAGGTAGGATCCGATCATTTTCATAGAGCGATCTTTGGAATATGAGCGTCTAATAATTACTTTTTGGCCACTTTAACATATTTGGTAAAAATCCCTTGCTTAAAGGACATTAATTTGAAGAAATTCGCAAATAATTCCTCATTGTTGAGATGGTAAACTTATTGAGGCCAAATCTTGGTTGTAGGAGGCTCATAGGCTAATGCATCGCAATGCAATTTTTAAAACTACCAAAGGGGAGATAATTCCATCGATTTTTTTTGAATAAACCATCATTTCCATTCATTTGATCAAATTCATCCAATCTATTTGGTCAATTCATTCATTTTTAGAACAATTCGGTCAATTTTGAATAAATCATCAATTTCAATTCATTTGACCAATTTACCCTTTTTTAGGGTGATCCGGTCGATTTTGAATAAATCATCAGTTTCATTTCATTCATTTGATTTGTTTACCCATTCTTAGGTCAATTCAATCAATTTTGAATAAATCTTCAGCTTCGTTCAATTTCATTTGACCAGTTTACCCTTTTTAGGGTGATCTAGTCAATTTTGAATAAATCATCCGATCCATTTGGCCAGTTTACCTATTTTTAGGGCAATTCGGTCGATTTTGAATAAATCATCATTTCACTCGATCTGTTTGATTAATTGATTTCATTCAATTCATTTGATTCATTTTCAGGGTTATCCATTCAATTTTCAGTAAATAATCAAATTTCATTCAATGCATTTGACCATTTTACTCCTTTTGGCACATCATGCGTCGATCAAAGCAAGCAATCTATTCGGACTTTGTCCTCATTTTTAGGACAAATGTCTCTTCTCACTCCAATTGGCCAAATTTTTCAAATCATTTTTCACTCAATCAATTGATCGGATTCATCAGGTGTTGTATGGTACCTACCCTAGAGGATTGCATTTTCATGCTAGGCCTACCCTTGGCACAAAAAGAGCTCCCTACATAGGACATGCATACCGATTTTACAATCTTGCTTACTAACTCTGGGTATTTTTCTTTTATTTTTCCCCTTCCCCTGCATTCATAAAAATGTTTCAATAAGTTGGAAATACTTTTTCCATATCTGATAACAATTTTGATCCGATAAAATTTGAAAGGTAATACTTGGGCAGACCCTGCGATGAAAACATGAAGGATCTATTTGGAAGCGCTAGGCTAAAGCCTCTAAGAGTCTTCATTATTATTTTTCAAAGAAAA
Organism: Coffea eugenioides; assembly: GCF_003713205.1. Taxonomy (NCBI): domain Eukaryota; kingdom Viridiplantae; phylum Streptophyta; class Magnoliopsida; order Gentianales; family Rubiaceae; genus Coffea; species Coffea eugenioides. The sequence continues at coordinate 29,083 of NW_020861756.1, forward strand.
GAAAAATTCTGTTCCGAAAAAGAGGCAAACAAGTGTGTATATGTGGAGCTCTTCAGAAGTCTTTCTCTTCTCATTTGCAGAAATTTTGTTTCAAACTTTTTCAGCAATAAAGTTTTTTATTTATACACTTGTTGTTTTGTATATAATCATGTATATTTCATTCTTTTTTGGCTATTTGAGGGATTTCATGATGAATTTCAAGAAATAAGACCGAATAGAGATTTTTCAACCTCTAGCCTGAAAACTCACAAATGTATACACTAGATTGGTGATCCAAACTACACAATAAGAGTGCTCAAAATTAAAAGAGGTCACTCAAAAGACCCAATACGATACCTTTTTCTCCTTCACTGTGCAATTCATATTTTGCCCACTTCTATTAACCCCAAAATAAAATCAGTCACATTGATTGATAAATTGCAAATTGGGGCAATCTTTGTTTGAAAATGCCCACTGTGTCTAATCTAGTTCAATCCACATTTAAGTGAAAGCAAAAATGTGCATTATTCTTATTTGTTTGGAAAATTTGGAATGATACTTCGAGCGTTCGTTTCTCTACCTATACAGATTTTATCATTTGCTCTCCCATTTGAGCCTATAAAAAAATAATTTCGTTTCAAATAAGAGCCTTGATGATCACTACCCTTCATTGGAAAATTTTCAAATATCAAAAAAGGGGGTGGATTTTCAATGAGCATTTCGTTACTTTGGTTGTCATGAGGTGTAAGAATGATACTTTGGCCATCGTTTCTACAACCTAAATACCATTTATCCCTTGCATCCTCATTTGAGCTAAAATTGGTGGTTCTTTTCAAAAGCACTTACGATCGCACCCCACATTAGGGAGAGAGATTGGAGAATTTTCCAAAAAGGAGAAAAGCAAAAATGGTAAAATTAAAAGAAAAGAGGGAATCCCAAATTGGAGAAATTTGATTCCACTTGGTGTTTCACAGATATGGATGAACAAGGATCTTCCTCAGTCAATTAATTCAGATACATGCAAGAAATTTCGCATTAATGAAAGTTTCCTTTCAGAGTTGTAAGGAACGGAATAAAAGTCAGGCCTTCTTCTTTTCCAATCAAACGTTCTATCCCTAGTTATCCCTTTTGAACCTTCAGAATAAAATACTTCATTTGGCAACCCCTGAGAATCGCAAACCCCACACTGGGGCAAGTTTGAGTTGAAAAGGAAAAGTTTCAAGAAGGAGAAAGTGATAAAGCAACAAAATCAAAGACAAAAGAAGAAAAGAGAACCTCAGTTCAAAAATAAACTGGGGCAAATTTTGTGAAAAGTTCAAAAGAATGGCAGAAGGCCGAAAAATCAAAAGAAGAGAGAAAATGAAAGAGAAAAAGCCTCAATTGAGAATAAACTGGGGCCAGTTCTGATTTAACCCTAAAAGGGGGTTGATACAACAATGCGATCTCGGATTCTTCAAACCGTTTTTGAAATCCGATTTCAAGCTTTAACTTTTCTAAGCACCCCACCTGACCCCATTACAAAAGCCGAAAGTCCTGGCTTCTGTTCTTTGCAATATCTCCGTCAAGGAATTTTCTAATTGGCAAGTAATGTTCATATACTGATGTCAAGAAATTTTTTGAATGTAGTTCTGAATTGATTAGGTGTGAGGTTGATACTGCTCTTCATGTGAAACCCCGCGAGGACACTTTTAAAAAAAGGAAAAGAAAAAGGAAAATGCGAGCGAAATGAATGCAAAAGAAAAATGCAAGAAGATTTGATGCTGAAAGTCCCTGGTGAATGATGAGAAAAATGCAAACAAAGTCTGAGATTTTTTGAGTTCAAAATGGGGGCAATTTTGGAAAAATGCGATCTTCGGTGCAATGTCCTTGAGAATCTTATTTCTTTAACTATCGTTTTCAAGTCGCATTACAAGCTCATAAAGTCCATCGTTGACTTATTCCTTCATGACAACCCAAAGTGAGGATTATGCTCATAAGAAATCCATCAATCACTCATGATCATAAGGGTTTAACCAGTTTTCACATGTTTAGCTATCGTTTCTACCCATTTGTTGCAAGCTTAAAGCTTATATGTTGACTAAATTTTCTTAAGAAATAGGGGTGACAAACTATTTGCTTTCACTAAGATGTGATATTGAAGGGATTACATACAATTTGGGTACAAAAATGAGACAAATCTTGACCTCTCATTTTCCTTAGCCACCTCAAAATCAGAAATAAGACCACTTGATTGGTCCTGAAAGATGAGCCAACAAGAAGTGGTGACCCGCTACTCTAAGCATAGATGCTAAAAATGAGGAAGAAATCTTTTGAAATTTGGTATTATTTCGAGAAGTTCATCATGAAATTATCTGTTAGGAAACATAGTTTCTTACAGTGTTCAAATAAATGGAGAGTCATCCAAACAAATTTTTGCAATTAAATGGGTCCACTTTGGGACAAATTTTCATTTAAAAGATTTTGCAAAATGGGCCCATACTAGGGAAATTTTTATTTGTGAGATTTCGTGAAATAAGCCCACACAGGGGCAATATTTTTGCAATACATTTGACGATTTCGTCCAAGAATCAAATAATACATTTTTCAAATCAATCACGCTGCTCTTTTCATGAAATTCAAGTGCACGTCATACTTTGGTAAGCCCCCAGTGCAGGTATTCATAGTTGAAATCGACGAAAAAGCATCTGGTGATGTGGAAGGCCGATGCCGAAGAAAGAGAAGAAAGAAGGGAAAAAGGCCCTACACTGGGGCAAATTATTTTTTTGAAAAGATTCTCTCGAAAAATCACGAAAAATCGAAAAAAAAAAAAGCAAAAGCAAAAAGAAAGAAAAAAATCAAGTTTAACTTCTTGTTTCTCGACAAATCCTTTTGAAACATCGTTGGGACCGGGTTTTATCCCGCCAACCTCGGCAGGACCGGGTCTTATCCCGCTGACCGCTTATATCATCGTTGGGACCGGGTTCTATCCCGCCAACCTCGACAGGACCAGGTTTTATCCCGCTGACCGCTTATATCACGTTGGGACCGGGTTCTATCCCGCCAACCTCGGCAGGATCGGGTTTTATCCCGCTGACCGCTTATATTACGTTGGGACCAGGTTCTATCCCGCCAACCTCGGCAGGACCGAGTTTATCCCGCTGACCGCTTATATCACGTTGGGAACCTCGGCAGACCGCCCGCTGACCGCTTATATCACGTTGGGACCGGATTTTGTCCCGCCAACCTTGGCAGGACTGGGTTCAATCCCGCTGACCGCTTATATCACGTTGGGACTGGGTTTTATCCCGCCAACCTCGGCAGGACCGGGTTCAATCCCACTGGCCGATTCTTACGGCAGGCTCGGGTGTAATCCCACTGACCGATTATCAAAGGCAGGCTCGGGTGTAATCCCACTGACCAATTTGTCAAAGGCAGGCTCGGGTTTAATCCCACTGACCAATTCATCACTGGGGCAAATCTTTGGATAATTTTTCGAGCAAATCTTATACAGTTTCTTCATGTATACCAGCATTTCTTTTATTCTTCCACTGAACATGGGTCAGTCCCACCAGTGTGCATTTCATTTTCATTGCCGCTAAACATGGGTCAGTCCCACTAGCGTGCATTTCATTTTCTTTGCCACTAAACATGGGTCAGTCCCACTAGTGTGCACTTTATTTCCATCGCCACTGAACATGGGTTAGTCCCACCAGTGAGCATTTCATTTTGCATCGCCACTAGCCGTGCGTCAGTCCCACTAGTGAGCATTTTATTTTGCACTGCCACTAGCCGTGGTTCAGTCCCACTAGTGAGCATTTCATTTTGCATCGCCACTAGCCGTGGGTCAGTCCCACTAGTGAGCATTTTATTTTGAATCGCCACTAGCCGTGGGTCAGTCCCACTAGTGAGCATTTCATTTTGCATCGCCACTAGCCGTGGGTCAGTCCCACTAGTGTGCATTTCATTTCCATTGCCGCTAAATATGGGTCAGTCCCACTAGCGTGCATTTCATTTCACTGCCACTGAACATGGGTCAGTCCCACCGGTGAGCACTTCGTTTTCATTGCCGCTAAACATGGGTCAGTCCCACTAGCGTGCGTTTTTTTTTCATTGCCACTAAACATGGGTTAGTTCCACTAGTGTGCATTCCATTTTTAAGTTTGTTCGGGCCAGTCCCATGATTTTAATTTTTATTCGGGTCAGTCCCATGATTTTAAATTTTATTCGGGTTAGTCCCATGATTTTAATTTTGTTCGGGTCAGTCCCATTATTTAAATTTTGTTCGGGCCAATCCCATGATGTTTTTATTCGGGTCAGTTCCATGATGTTTTTATTCGGGTCAGTCCCATGATTTTAATTTTATTCGGGTCAGTCCCATGATTTTAATTTTGTTCGGGTCAGTCCCATGATTTAAATTTTCTTGTTGGGGTCAGTCCCCTTTTAAATTTTCTTGTTCAGGTCAGTCTCATTTTAAATTTCTCATCTGGTCAGTCCCATTCTTTTTAAAATTTTGTTAAAGGGGCCAGTCCCCATTTCAGAAAGCGTCAATCATTTGAGTAGTTTGCAGCCGGATAGCCACAGGTAAGTATTTGGTGTCTACTTCTTTGTCTCAAGTTTTTTTCAAAACTCGGACAAAGAGGGGCAAGCTGTAGACACCAAATTTTGATTTTTAACTTTATTTGTTTAATTAATTTAATTTTAGCCTTTCTTTTTATTTATTCTGGGTGATTTTTGTTTATCTATTTATTTTTATTTTACTATTATTTCTTTGCTTAGTTTATCTCATTCTCATTTTTTGTTAAGACAATTGTTTTTGTTAATTAATCCACTGGAAAACAAAGAAGATCATCAATCAAACAAAAAATATAGCCATTTTGCTTTATTTTTTAGTATTTGTCTATTTTATTCAATTTTGCTTAATTTGTTGTTTTTCGTTATTTTGTTTATTAATTAACTAGTTCATTTGGAAATGAAAAAGGAAAAGAAAAAAACAGCAAAAATCAAAAAAGGGGAGAGCCCGGTTCCACTCATTTTTCCTGCTCCTCAAATTTCTGGCCACCTCTCATCAAGGGATCTTAGGACAAAAAACCATCTGATGGCTTAATAATCACCTGGAAGAATACAGAAAAAACAGGCACCATTGATCCTAGGTTCCAGGAATGTTCGGCACCTATAAAGGGATAGCAAAGGGAGAGCCGAAAAGGAGAGAAAAAGAACGGCTGAGGGAGAGTTGGAGAGAGAGGACGTCTGAAAATATTGAGGGAGGAAAAGAGTGAACAGCAAGGGGGTTCTGGGCAAGAGAGCTTGGGGTGAGTGAAAAAAGAGGAGGAAAGAGCCGAGGAAAAGAAAGAAAAACTGGCGGCTAGGGTTAAAGAGTGAAGGAGGAGAGTGACTGCGGAGGACCGAACGGAAAAGCTGGAGAGAAGCTCGCGGGCAAGAAGAGAGAAAAGGGAGTCTGAAGAAAGAGGGGGGCCGAGAGCTAAGAGAGGAGGTAGAGCAGGACGGCTGAGGGAGAAGGACGGACGGCTGATGAAAGAAATCTTTGGACGGCTAGAGAGAAAATAGGGAGAGAGACCGAGAGGAAGAGACAAGGGCAGGAGTGAGCTAAGAGTGAGGAGTGACGGTTGAGAGTTGAGAGAATAAAACATATGACGGCTGAGGTTGGAGGAATGGAGAGAAAAATGAAGAGAGAGGGTGACGGCTGAAAATCTGGGGAAGAGAGGATAAAAAGATTGGCGGCTGAGAAAGTTTGAAGGAGGATAGATAGCAAGGAAAGGAAGGGTTCTGGGCGGCGAAAGGAAAAGGAAGAGAAAAGGGGTGGCGGCTAGGTTTTGAGGGAAAGGAAGAAAAGAGAGAAAAACAGAGAGCTGAGAAACGAGAGGATGACAGCGGAAGAGATAGAAATGGAGCCGAGAGAGTTGAAGGAGTAGGAAAACCAGACCAAGAAGGGAAGAAGCCCAGAGGCCAGAATCTCAAGCCCGCGCTTTCTTCACCAAAGTCTGCAAAAATTCATCTTTTCGATCTCTGGTGGGGCCTCTTCAACCTCTTGCGGATGCCTACTGCAGATTCAAGTCCGAAGGCAGTGAAGAGGTAATCTTCGATCTTTTCCCTGTTGCTTCCCTCCACCTTTCCTTCCGTCCATTTTTTGCCCAAGGATCTGTTCCTTTTTCTATCAAAGTTGATAGCTTAATTAGGTCTCTTAGTTCAGGTTTTGGTTGCTTTATTTTCTGGAAATCTGAGTCAGAGTTAGCATGCCTTTCTAGATCGTTTTGCTGCAATTTTGAGTTCGAAAGCTTTGTTAGATCTTTTCCTCTCCCTTTGTTTCAAGTCTATCCATTTCGGGATTGAATGAGTGGGGATGTACTTGAATCATTTGTGTGAGCATGTTTCGATTGATTGAAATGGTATGTGCATATGTTTCGTCTGAGTTTCTTTGCTGCCAATTCTGTATTGTTCTTGCTTTCTTGGACCTGGACCATCTCGGTTGGGGTACTTTGGGGGGGTAGGCAGCCATGCTTGATCAGTGATAGACGGATGTTTGAAGATGTGTCTGCATTTGGTGGATGAATGGTGAGTCTAATGCAATGTTTCTGCATTTAATCTACACGAACTCATAGCTGCAAAAGAAATTGCATTTTCTGTTCTGTTTTCTTTTCCGTAGCTGCTCATCGAGTCCTTACATTTAAGTTGCATGCTTAATCTGGTGGGGAGGACAGGGAATGAAATGATTTGGTGTGGGGTTTGTGTGTTTGGGGTCTATAAAGAATGCTTAAGCTATGATCAAATGCTTGCTGAAAGGAAACGAATCATGATTGCTAAACCACTTCTGCACAAACTTCTCCAGCATTTGCGTGACTTCCTTTCTGTGTTTTGGCTCGTGTTGGATATTGAAGTCATGAATCTTGTTGTTAGTCAAAGTTTTGTTGACTGGCTGAAAGAATTTGGAGCGAAATTGTGGTTTTTGGGTTTGAAATGCCGAAAATAAAAGTGCAGCAAATGTTGCAGAGACCATCTTCGTAAGCATCTTGCATGGAACTTTGCATGGAAATGTTCTAAAACAATTACACTTTGGCCCCTAAGTCTCCCCTTGTTCCACTAGGACCCAATCAATTGAATAATTTCATCAATTTGGTCCTTGGTAGTTTTAATTTTTGCAACTTCATTGCTTGTTTGATTCAATTAGCCACCTTGCTTTGTTTAAATTGCTTTTAATTCATGATCTTATGAGCTTTATGATCAAGAGAGTTTGTATTTGCATATTTTCTTTAATTGTTTCAAATTAAATTGGTGCCTTGACTTTTTCTTTATTTTTGGAGGGTAAATAAGTCATTTCACCCCATTAGAGCTCCAACTCAAGGGAGGTACTCCTTTTCTTTTATTTTTGACTTTATTTGACCCTACGTTCGTATATGTGTCTTATGTGTGCAATTGCATGACTTTAAGTGTTTATTTCATTTTCACTTTATTTATTTCTTTAGTTGCTTAGTTTTGCTTTAAATTTTGGTTCAATTTTATCATTTGGGAGGCATTCGAATGCCAAAATTGTAATAGTTAGGGATTTAATTGTTTTACTCCTTCTTGTTTCCCCTTTTAGATTGTAGTAGGCCGTCTCCCCTAAAAATGTAATAGTTAGGGCCTTAATTGCCTTATGTGTTGTGCATGCTTAGGTGCTATGTGTTTAATCGCTTTCTTAGGTTTTGGCACCTAGATTTGCATGCTTATGTGTTATGTGAATTACGTGCTCACATGTCTACTTGCTTTAATTATGCACATTACTTATATGTGTGTATGATGGATGCAAATGCACGTAACCGTGGCTAGTCCAATGCTAGTCATGGTTGTCCCCTCGAGCTCTTGCAAGTCCAATGCTTGTAAGAGAGCGTAGATATGGGCTAGTCCAACGCTAGACCCTTAGGACCCCTTCGCGCGTTAGATCATGATTGCATGATTGTGTGATCATTTCATCTCACGCATATCTTTACTTTCTAGGGCCTCTTTCACCATATTGCATGACACTTTCCTTATATATGTATACCCCTTTCCCCATATTTTCCCTTATATGTATATTACTTGCTCCTTTTGCATGAAACATGACATTAGAATTGCATTTCATTCTAGAATTAGGATTAGGGTAGTGCATTTGTTTGATTAGATTAGGAAAGCCCCTTGAATATGGGATATGGACGAGTTTGGCTTTCTAGCCTTAGCACGCTCGTATTCTCTCTATTAAAGGGAAAATTGAGTCACAGACATTAGTCCCCCGTACCCGTCTTGCTTGCATTCCTCTAGGGTTCATGCATTTCATTTATCCACTATCACATGCACTTTTACTTCATATTCTATCCCTTTTTCCACATTTTCACTTCACACAACTTTTGTTTTGCACGTTTTCACTCTGCCACTTACACTTTATATACTATCACGTGCACACACGCACTTCATACTATCACTCTACTCACCTTACTTTGCACATCCATTTGCACACTTCCACTTACACACTATTATTTTTTATTACTTTTTCACTTCACGCAAACTCATATTTTCACATTGCATACATTCATTCCACTCATTTGTCGTCATTAGCATTATTCGTGACCTCTCCAAAGAGTCATTATTGGGCATCACTATTAATGTGATTGGCACCATTCAAACTTTGAAGAGAAATTTTGCCCCCCGATGTCCCCCTAGGTCTAGGTTTTGCATTCATATAGTGCATCCAAATGTGATAAATGCTTTGGTTAAAACAAGAAAATCTTTGACTAAATCACGCAACTAGCCTTGGCTAGGTCGAAGGGGTGCCTTGGATTTCATCCTTGCCTTCCCCTTCGTCAAATATGACTCCCGAACCTTTTTCGTTGGTTTACGTAGACTAGGAGTCATTTAAACGGGGTTTCTTTTCTATCTTTGTCCTTTAAAAAATTCATTTTTAGGTGACTTGGTACACCTTAACTCTATACCAAGTGGCGACTCCGATTTTTATTTCAAAAACCCTTTTTACACTATATTTTGGGTCAAATCGTCGCATTTTCAAGTCCCATTTAGACCCACTTTCTTTGTAAATCAAAAATCACTTTTCAAATCAAAAATTCACTTTCAAACCATTTATTTATTTTTCTTGCAAAAAAATGGGGCGCGACACTTTACATTGTGGTGTTCTTTCATCTCTTGTATTTGATGTGAATATGTGCCTTAAAAGTGATTTTTCATGAGTTCTACTGTTCCTACCGTTTATACTTTTGGTACCTCATTGAGCTTTTAGCTCACCCCGTCCCGTTATCCTTGTTTTCCTTACAGGGAACCATCTTTTGGACCAATGATCATTTTGAAGAATGAATTGAGCTTGTATAAACACCCTTTTGTATAGCTCCGTGGAAGTTGGAAACCCTAAATGTATCTTAATACAATATTTCCTTTTGGTTTGTAAACTTACTACTATGTATATTTTGAAGTGTTTTCTCATGTTTATGTGACATATATTTGGGCATGTACATTCTCTCATGTTAAACAAAGTGTACCGGTACTGGGATGGATTGTGTGTGATATCCCAAATTTTAGGACAATGTTTTTCCCTCGTTTTTTTAAAATTTTGATTTATTTCTTTTGTTTTGTTTAAAAACATTATTTTTTTTCTTGGACACTTTAAATTTAAATCAAAACCCTAGTTTTATTTGTGACTAAAAGGTTATTATGTAATTGAATTTATGTATGACAATACATATTTTATTATAGGTAATTATAGTGATTGGGTGATTAGTGGAGTAATTGAGGTGTAATTAGGTTTTTAGAATATATCAAGTATGTAAATTCTGGAGTAAATTGGTAGGATTGTGAATTTAATTAGGCCATAGTGTGACTTTTGGTTAATTACAAGTTGCTAGACTTCCTAAAGGTTCCATGATATTCCTAAGCTTAATTTTGATTGGCCAATCAAAAAGGTAGTGGACTTTGACCAAGGGACTTAGTATTAATCTTCTTAGCAAGACAAAAGCCAAAAGAAACAAGCAAAGTTTCGGCCAGCTTGTGGAAGAAATGAAGAAAGGAAAAACCGAGAGACATAATAGAAAGAACAAGAGAAAAATTCTGGTCTTGTGCAACCCATCCAACAAGCTTGGGAGTTAGAGCAAAAGAAAGCTAAGGAACTTGGTTCTTGAAGTGCAACCTTGTGAACCCATCTTTGGAAGGTAAAGCAGCCTTGAACTCTTGTAAAAGCTTATAGCAATTGAGTAGAAATGTTGATTTTGATGTTGTAAGATGCTAATAAGGGTTAATGATGGTTTATATATCACTTTTGTGGGTTTGTGTGGAAGATTTGGTGATTTCTATGGTGGTTTGAGAAAATTCCAGAATTGAGATTTCTTATGGTTCAGTTCTGCCCGTTTCTGTTTGAGTATGTTAGAGACTGAATTAGTCTTAGTTCAAAACATGAAAGTTGTATAGAATGATGTTTTATAGTTTCCTACAAAATTTCAGCCAATCGGAGCACTGTAGCTCATGAAAAGACAAAAATACCCTGACTGCCATAGGAGTAAAGTCAGTGGACAGTTTTGACAGTGCACCAAGTTGGTCGCATTTTTTCACCTTGATACGTACTGAACTAGTATTTATCAAAACATTAAAGTTGTAGTGCTATGTCTTAGCTTTCCAACACCCCTGGAATCACCTCATTTGGACTTCGGTAGCCTGAGTTATGGTTGTTTACGTATAATGCAGTTAACTAGCCCGAATGTGAGATTTTGGTTCTGTAATCCGGACTTTTGACTTAGATACACTACAAAATGGACTGAGTTGTCTTCAATCAAAGTTGTAGGCCTTTGTCTTAGCTTCGAAACGGTATAAATTTCACCCCAATCCGATAAGCGTAGCTTTGGTTGTGCCCGTTACGCTAAGCGACGGCAAATCTGTCTTTTGGTTTATAACTTAAACTTCATTTCCGGACATTTTCCTAGTTTGCTTTCGTACTTGTATGACTTTGAGCCTATTGAACGGCTATTGAAATGAGATGATTTTGTGTATGACTTTGGGGCTTTATTGTGATTAAGTTGAGATGTGATTTGTAATGTCTTGTAGGATGGAAAATAAGGAATTTAAGGGGAAGTGCTGTCCAATCTTTGAGAACGTTTAATCGCTGTGAGTTTGGGTTAATTCTTGGTAGAATGAAGAGCTTGGACTTGATCGAGGAAAACTGTCTATGATGGATGAGGATTAAGAGCCGTGGTTGGTGAGGGACCCAAACTATTTCCAAAGTTCCTTATGAACTGTTTCTTGCATTGTTTACTCGATTGCATATCATGTGTGCTTGCATGTGAATTCATGACATGATTTGGCTCCAATGAGTTCTTGGGAAGTCTTGTGCTGAACACCAACGTCTCCACCACTGTTTACTTGGAGCAAGTGGCTCCCTGTGAGACCCCGGTTGGTCCTTAATTTTGATATTATGTGAATAAGGAGTATTATCGTTATTTTGCTATAAAATTTGGTTTTAAGGTTGGTGGTGATACTTTAAAATGTTATTTCATCTATATACTATGAAAACCCTAATTTGGGGTATTATCAAAACCCTAGTTTTTGTAATGAATTACAAGTTGTGCTATTACAGTAATAGGCATGCCACAATATGTTCTCATGCAGGTCAGTATCGGTTTCGATTCTTTTAGGAATGGTTAGGTAGGTTTGAGAGATAGAAAATCCCAAACTAGTCAAACCTCTAGTGTTACAATCCATTAGAAAGCTTAAGTTGGGTTTAAAACCCTAATTTTGCCAATGTTATGAAGGTTGTTGGTTAGTGGGTTCCATTATGGATAAAGTATGATTAAGTATAGGTGATTAAGAAAGGAAAGTGATTAGTGAAGCAATTAAGTGTAATTACATGTTTTGGACTAAATTAAGTTATAACCTATGGAGTTAATTGAAAGCTTTTCAAATGTTTAAGGGCAAGAGTTGATTATATACAAAGTTGGAGAGTAAGGGATAAAGAGTAAAATTGGGAGCTTTTATGTGATTGGTGGTGTTAGAAAATATCTCCCAAAGCTTTGACTAACATGTTATCATAGGATTTATAAGAGAAACAAAACAAAACAAAACTAAGATAAAAAAAGAGAGAGAGGGCCGAGAGAAAGAAAGAAAGAAAGAAAGAAAGGAGGAAAATCTCTTCCAAATCCAACTTCATCTAGCTTCCATCTTGGTCTTGGAGTTTAAGACAACATCTTGGGTACTTGATTGTTGAGGTTTTATCATCAACAAAGCTTGCTTGAAGGTAAATATCTCTCTCTTGGAAGTTAAAGATTAGTGATTAAGCTTTGAAGCCATGAAAGTGGTGTTTTGTTATGAGGATGAACTTGTGTGGTTTATGTAGTGATTATTGAGTAGTTCAATGGTTAATTTTAGTGATTTATTGCTGCTGGAATTTCGGTCAAGATAAGAAAGAATTAGGGTTTCATGCTAAACATTTTAGTTAGCTCTAATCTTGTGTTAGTGAACTTATAGTGGTTGTGTTTGATGATTGGCTTCATTTGTTTGGTGAGTGAATGGTAAAAACTGATTTGGGTTAAGAAACCCTAGCCTAAAGCAAGGAGTATAAGCTTGGTTAAGGATTAACTTGGTTAGGGTTTGGTTAATAAGTTGTTAGAATAAGTTCATTGGTGCAATTGAAGTAAGGTTAGGGATTATGGTTAGTGTTTGAGAATTTTATGATGTCTTAGAGGGAAAGTTTCGAACCATTAGTAGGTCTTTTAGAAGCTGGTATATATGTGTTTCTTTGGTATGAATTTGGTTAGAAAATTTGCATGAGAATCATAGAACGGACCATGCGGTTGCGGCGCTCAAAACAGGCAAATCTGGAAAAAACGGGGCAGTCCACAAATCCGAACTTGAGTTCCGTTTTTATTTACACTGCGTGCTGATTCAGAAGTTTCTCAAAACATAAAAGTTGTAGCCTCTTAAGTCCTGAATATTCCTGCAAAATTTCAGGTCAAACAGATCAGTGTAGCCCTAGTTATAGCCAAAACACTTACACCTGTTTTGTACACTGGATTGTGTTATGTTTTTGAATTTTGCTTCTGACCATGCTCTGTCCGTTTTGATAACGTGCGAACTGGGTGTTGATTCCTTCATAAGAAATGTAGATCTTGGTCTTAGCTTCGAAATGGTATAAACTACATTCCAATCCGAGTTCCATAGCTCCAGTTATGACCAAAACAAGATCGGTTGTCAGAACTGCCTTCGAATTTGGACAGTTCTGACAGGGATGTTTGGACCCATTTTTCCCCATGCTCTGTATTGATTCAGCCTTTGGTCCAAACATGAAAGTTATAGCCTTATGAATGAGCTTTGTAATGCCTCTAGAATTTCTTGATTCCGATTTCTAAGTCGTGAGTTACGGTCTTTCAAACAGGGCCTGTTTGGTAACCCGAAATGAAATGGCTGGAACTATTTTGTGCATTTTTGACCAATACCTATTGAGATCTGGGTTGAGATGTCTAAATAAAAGTTGTAGCCCTTCCTCGTAGCTTCGAAACGGTGTCTCATCCACCTTGATCCGAGATTCCTAGCCTAACTTTTGATCAAAACGGTTTGGGATGACAAATCTGGCCGTTTCCGTTTCCGTTTCCGTGTCCGTCTCTATTTCCGTGTGCCGTTTCCGCACTTGCATGTGCCAATTTTGCCGTTTTACTTGAGTTATGCATGTTAGTGGCCGTTTGTGATATATTGTGATGCAATCTTCTATTTCAGACGGTGACGGGCTAGACGGTGCCGGTGGGGCCTACTAGCTGTATACGTGACGTGATCCTTACATTTTTGCTATACGTACTTTTGGAGTAAGTATTCAGGCCGTTTATGTGTATAAACTGCTTATGTGTTCTAATGTGAATAAAAGGGGAACTTAGGCGAGGGTGTACTTTATCACACTCGACCTAAACCCTAGTTTGTACCTATGTTTCTTTATGAGATGTGTATACATGAATTATTTTGGGTTTGAACCCCTTGAGCTTGTAGCTTGGGGTGACGTTTGTGAGTTGGGGTTACGTTTGTAAGTTGGGGTTGATCTTCCGACCTAGATGGACTATTCGAGCCGGTCAGGGCTTGGTCGAAGCCAGTCCAACTTAGTCTGAGGTCACCAAGTTTGTGAATCCGGTTCACCGAGAATGTGAACCAAGTTTGTGACCCGAGCTTGTGACTCAAGCTCAAGTTTGTGATTTCGTTCGCTCGAGCAAGTTTGTGAGGTGACTGGCCAGTGAGGGTGATAAGGTGTTAGGTGGGAGTACAAGTGGAGTTCTACGGACCTTATTTGTGGTCGACGGAGTGTCGGCAGGAGGTCACGCATGGCAAACGACTTGGCTTTGGAGCCAACCTGTATCCTTCATTTGTATTGTTACTTTTGCACTTGACTTGACATTTTGTGAAATAGTTGTTTATCTAAATGTGCAATTTACGATTTTACCCCTGTTTACTTACTAAGCACATAGCTTACCCCATTTCCTTTGTTTTCCTTAGCAAGGGCCGACGCGGGGAACTCTTTGGCACATTCACTAGTATAGTTAGGTTTGCTTGTAACAGTTGGACAATTAAGATGGTTGTTTTTGTTTTGTTGGTTTGTATAAGGACTCTCCTTAGGGTCTACTTTCTGCTAGTTGTTATCATAATATAATATAGTGGATTGACTAGCTGCTTTTGGGGATGTAAATAGAATTTTTTTTGGAGTTGGCTATTGTGAATCGTACGCTTTTGGTTTATTTACTTTTTATTATTTTGAAATTTTGAGTCCTGGCGCGAGCTAGGCAGGCGACCCGCCGATACCCTAGGGTTCGCCCTTGAGAGAAGCGGGGGCGTCACACTCCCTATCACTGTTTCACTGTTACTGAATCAATTTGAGCTTTGGATGTTTAAGTACAATGATTTCACTGGCTCACGAGAGCAATAAACGTACATTGGATTACTGATTCATGACATCATTGAAATGAACTATTGAGAAACTGATTTGATGACTGCTTTTACTGGTTACTCGCTGAGCTTCCAGCTCACCCCAAAACGTTTTATTTCCCCTCCACGGGGCTCGAGGTGAAGGAAGCACTTGTATCACATTATTCGTGTGACTGGATGGCTTATATCTTGTATAGTTTAGATTTGGACTCATTTGTTTAATAGTTGGGCCAGTGTGACTGTTTGGAATTGAAGTGGATGTATGTGTACGTTCCACGCTTAGAATTAGATTCCGCTTCGCTTATGATATGTGAATTTGAGGAACATTCGCGATTTATATTGTAATTGGATTGAGGACTGTAGTGAGTGACTGAGTCCTGGCGAGAGTTGGGCAGGCGGTCCGCCGAACCCTTTGGTTCGCCTTAGGGTGAGGTGGGGCTGTCACAGTTGGTATCAGAGCTTAGGTTTCCGATCTCTGTAGTGTATCCTAGGCTTCAAGTTTAGGATGCCGTACTGTGGGTCTGATGAAATATCTGTGATTTGTTGTGGGAATGAAAATCAGACAAGTGGGATTAGGCTTGCTTGGAAATGCTTGTTTGACTTTTGCGGGATCTCTTGACTTGATTCGTACAAGTTGGAATGTCGAGGACGACATTCTTTTAAGGAGGGGAGATTGTGATACCCCGAATTTTAGGACAATATTTTTCCCTCGTTCTTTTAAAATTTTGATTTATTTCTTTTGTTTTGTTTAAAAACATTATTTTTTTTCTTGGACACTTTAAATTTAAATCAAAAACCTAGTTTTATTTGTGACTAAAAGGTTATTATGTAATTGAGTTTATGTATGACAATAAATATTTTATTATAGGTAATTATAGTGATTGGGTGATTAGTGGAGTAATTCAGGTGTAATTAAGTTTTTGGAATATATCAAGTATGTAAATTGTGGAGTAAATTGGTAGGATTGTGAATTTAATTGGGCCATAGTGTGACTTTTGATTAATTACAAGTTGCTAGACTTCCTAAAGGTTCCATGAAATTCCTAAGCATAATTTTGATTGGCAAATTGTGATACCCCGAATTTTAGGACAATGTTTTTCCCTCGTTCTTTTAAAATTTTGATTTATTTCTTTTGTTTTGTTTAAAAACATTATTTTTTTTCTTGGACACTTTAAATTTAAATCAAAACCCTAGTTTTATTTGTGACTAAAAGGTTATTATGTAATTGAGTTTATGTATGACAATACATATTTTATTATAGGTAATTATAGTGATTGGGTGATTAGTGGAGTAATTGAGGTGTAATTAGGTTTTTAGAATATATCAAGTATGTAAATTGTGGAGTAAATTGGTAGGATTGTGAATTTAATTGGGCCATAGTGTGACTTTTGGTTAATTACAAGTTGCTAGACTTCCTAAAGGTTCCATGATATTCCTAAGCTTAATTTTGATTGGCTAATCAAAAAGGTAGTGGACTTTGACCAAGGGACTTAGTATTAATCTTCTTAGCAAGACAAAAGCCAAAAGAAACAAGCAAAGTTTCGGCCAGCTTGTGGAAGAAATGAAGAAAGGAAAAACCGAGAGACATAATAGAAAGAACAAGAGAAAAATTCTGGTTTTGTGCAACCCATCCAACAAGCTTGGGAGTTAGAGCAAAAGAAAGCTAAGGAACTTGGTTCTTGAAGTGCAACCTTGTGAACCCATCTTTGGAAGGTAAAGCAGCCTTGAACTCTTGTAAAAGCTTATAGCAATTGAGTAGAAATGTTGATTTTGATGTTGTAAGATGCTAATAAGGGTTAATGATGGTTTATATATCACTTTTGTGGGTTTGTGTGGAAGATTTGGTGATTTCTATGGTGGTTTGAGAAAATTCCAGAATTGAGATTTCTTATGGTTCAGTTCTGCCCGTTTCTGTTTGAGTATGTTAGAGACTGAATTAGCCTTAGTTCAAAACATGAAAGTTGTATAGAATGATGTTTTATAGTTTCCTACAAAATTTCAGCTCAATCGGAGTAACGTAGCCTGTGAAAAGACCGAAATACCCTGACTGCCATAGGAGTAAAGTCAGTGGACAGTTTTGACAGTGCACCAAGTTGGTCGCATTTTTTCACCTTGATACGTACTGAACTAGCATTTAGTCAAAACATGAAAGTTGTAGTGCTATGTCTTAGCTTTCCAACGCCCCTGGAATCACCTCAATCGGACTTCGGTAGCCTGAGTTATTATCATTTATACATAATGCGGTTAACTAGCCCGAATGTGAGATTTTGGTTCTGTAATCCGGACTTTTGACTTAGATACACTATGAACTGGACTGAGTTGTCTTCATCAAAGTTGTAGGCCTTTGTCTTAGCTTCGAAAAGGTATAAATTTCACCCCAATCCGATAAGCGTAGCTTTGGTTGTGCCCGTTACGCTAAGCGACGGCAAATCTGTCTTTTGTTTTATAACTTAAACTTCATTTCCGGACATTTTCCTAGTTTGATTTCGTACTTGTATGACTTTGAGCCTATTGAACGGCTATTGAAATGAGATGATTTTGTGTATGACTTTGGGGCTTTATTGTGATTGAGTTGAGATGTGATTTGTAATGTCTTGTAGGATGGAAAATAAGGAATTTAAGGGGAAGTGCTGTCCAATCTTTGAGAACGTTTAATCGCTGTGAGTTTGGGTTAATTCTTGGTAGAATGAAGAGCTTGGACTTGATCGAGGAAAACTGTCTATGATGGATGAGGATT
The DNA here is from genome assembly GCF_003713205.1 of Coffea eugenioides. Taxonomy (NCBI): domain Eukaryota; kingdom Viridiplantae; phylum Streptophyta; class Magnoliopsida; order Gentianales; family Rubiaceae; genus Coffea; species Coffea eugenioides. The sequence continues at coordinate 46,694 of NW_020861756.1, forward strand.
AAGAGCCGTGGTTGGTGAGTGACCCAAACTATTTCCAAAGCTCCTTATGAACTATTTTTTGCATTATTTACTCGATTGCATACAATGTGTGCTTGCATGTGAATTCATGACATGATTTGGCTCCAATGAGTTCTTAGGAAGTCTTGTGCTGAACACCAATGTCTCCACCACTGTTTACTTGGAGCAAGTGGCTCCCTATCACTGTTTCACTGTTACTGAATCAATTTGAGCTTTGGATGTTTAAGTACAATGATTTCACTGGCTCACGAGAGCAATAAACGTACATTGGATTACTGATTCATGACATCATTGAAATGAACTATTGAGAAACTGATTTGATGACTGCTTTTACTGGTTACTCGCTGAGCTTCTAGCTCACCCCAAAACGTTTTATTTCCCCTCCACGGGGCTCGAGGTGAAGGAAGCACTTGTATCACATTATTCGTGTGACTGGATGGCTTATATCTTGTATAGTTTAGATTTGGACTCATTTGTTTAATAGTTGGGCCAGTGTGACTGTTTGGAATTGAAGTGGATGTATGTGTACGTTCCACGCTTAGAATTAGATTCCGCTTCGCTTATGATATGTGAATTTGAGGAACATTCGCGATTTATATTGTAATTGGATTGAGGACTGTAGTGAGTGACTGAGTCCTGGCGAGAGTTGGGCAGGCGGTCCGCCGAACCCTTTGGTTCGCCTTAGGGTGAGGTGGGGCTGTCACAGTTGGTATCAGAGCTTAGGTTTCCGATCTCTGTAGTGTATCCTAGGCTTCAAGTTTAGGATGCCGGACTGTGGGTCTGATGAAATATCTGTGATTTCTTGTGGGAATGAAAATCAGACAAGTGGGATTAGGCTTGCTTGGAAATGCTTGTTTGACTTTTGCGGGATCTCTTGACTTGATTCGTACAAGTTGGAATGTCGAGGACGACATTCTTTTAAGGAGGGGAGATTGTGATACCCCGAATTTTAGGACAATGTTTTTCCCTCGTTCTTTTAAAATTTTGATTTATTTCTTTTGTTTTGTTTAAAAACATTATTTTTTTTCTTGGACACTTTAAATTTAAATCAAAACCCTAGTTTTATTTGTGACTAAAAGGTTATTATGTAATTGAGTTTATGTATGACAATAAATATTTTATTATAGGTAATTATAGTGATTGGGTGATTAGTGGAGTAATTCAGGTGTAATTAAGTTTTTGGAATATATCAAGTATGTAAATTGTGGAGTAAATTGGTAGGATTGTGAATTTAATTGGGCCATAGTGTGACTTTTGATTAATTACAAGTTGCTAGACTTCCTAAAGGTTCCATGAAATTCCTAAGCATAATTTTGATTGGCAAATTGTGATACCCCGAATTTTAGGACAATGTTTTTCCCTCGTTCTTTTAAAATTTTGATTTATTTCTTTTGTTTTGTTTAAAAACATTATTTTTTTTCTTGGACACTTTAAATTTAAATCAAAACCCTAGTTTTATTTGTGACTAAAAGGTTATTATGTAATTGAGTTTATGTATGACAATACATATTTTATTATAGGTAATTATAGTGATTGGGTGATTAGTGGAGTAATTGAGGTGTAATTAGGTTTTTAGAATATATCAAGTATGTAAATTGTGGAGTAAATTGGTAGGATTGTGAATTTAATTGGGCCATAGTGTGACTTTTGGTTAATTGCAAGTTGCTAGACTTCCTAAAGGTTCCATGATATTCCTAAGCTTAATTTTGATTGGCCAATCAAAAAGGTAGTGGACTTTGACCAAGGGACTTAGTATTAATCTTCTTAGCAAGACAAAAGCCAAAAGAAACAAGCAAAGTTTCGGCCAGCTTGTGGAAGAAATGAAGAAAGGAAAAACCGAGAGACATAATAGAAAGAACAAGAGAAAAATTCTGGTCTTGTGCAACCCATCCAACAAGCTTGGGAGTTAGAGCAAAAGAAAGCTAAGGAACTTGGTTCTTGAAGTGCAACCTTGTGAACCCATCTTTGGAAGGTAAAGCAGCCTTGAACTCTTGTAAAAGCTTATAGCAATTGAGTAGAAATGTTGATTTTGATGTTGTAAGATGCTAATAAGGGTTAATGATGGTTTATATATCACTTTTGTGGGTTTGTGTGGAGGATTTGGTGATTTCTATGGTGGTTTGAGAAAATTCCAGAATTGAGATTTCTTATGGTTCAGTTCTGCCCGTTTCTGTTTGAGTATGGTAGAGACCGAATTAGTCTTAGCTCAAAACATGAAAGTTGTAGGGAATGATGTTTTATAGTTTCCTGTAAAATTTCAGCTCAATCGGAGCAACGTAGCTGCGAAAAGACCGAAATACCCTGACTGCCATAGGAGTAAAGTCAGTGGACAGTTTTGACAGTGCACCAAGTCGGTTGCATTTGTTCACCTTGATACGTACTCAACTAGTATTTAGTCAAAACATGAAAATTGTAGTGCTATGTCTTAGCTTTCCAACGCCCCTGGAATCACCTCAATCGGACTTCGGTAGCCTGAGTTATTATCATTTACGCATAATGCAGTTAACTAGCCCGAATGTGAGATTTTGGTTCTGTAATCCGGACTTTTGACTTAGATAGACTACAAAATGACTGAGTTGTCTTGATCAAAGTTGTAGGCCTTTGTCGTAGCTTCAAAACGGTATAAATTTCACCCCAATCTGATAAGCGTAGCTTTGGTTGTGCCCATTACGCTAAGCGACGGCAAATCTGTCTTTTGGTTTATAACTTAAACTTCATTTCCGGACATTTTCCTAGTTTGCTTTCGTACTTGTATGACTTTGAGCCTATTGAAATATTGAAAAGAGATGATTTTGTGTATGACTTTGGGGCTTTATTGTGATTAAGTTGAGATGTGATTTGTAATGTCTTGTAGGATGGAAAATAAGGAATTTAAGGGGAAGTGCTGTCCAATCTTTCAGAACGTTTAATCGCTGTGAGTTTGGGTTAATTCTTGGTAGAATGAAGAGCTTGGACTTGATCGAGGAAAACTGTCTATGATGGATGAGGATTAAGAGCCATGGTTGGTGAGTGACCCAAACTATTTCCAAAGCTCCTTATGAACTGTTTTTTGCATTATTTACTCGATTGCATACAATGTGTGCTTGCATGTGAATTCATGACATGATTTGGCTCCAATGAGTTCTTGGGAAGTATTGTGCTGAACACCAATGTCTCCACCACTGTTTACTTGGAGCAAGTGGCTCCCTATCACTGTTTCACTGTTACGGAATCAATTTGAGCTTTGGATGTTTAAGTACAATGATTTCACTGGCTCACGAGAGCAATAAACGTACATTGGATTACTGATTCATGACATCATTGAAATGAACTATTGAGAAACTGATTTGATGACTGCTTTTACTGGTTACTCGCTGAGCTTCTAACTCACCCCAAAACGTTTTATTTCCCCTCCACGGGGCTCGAGGTGAAGGAAGCACTTGTATCACATTATTCGTGTGACTGGATGGCTTATATCTTGTATAGTTTAGATTTGGACTCATTTGTTTAATAGTTGGGCCAGTGTGACTGTTTGGAATTGAAGTGGATGTATGTGTACGTTCCACGCTTAGAATTAGATTCCGCTTCGCTTATGATATGTGAATTTGAGGAACATTCGCGATTTATATTGTCCAAGAAAAAAAACATTGTCCTAAAATTCGGGGTATCACATTGTGTCGTAGCAGCGGCTCCTCCATTTCGTTTTGATTTTCGTGGGAACGCTGTACCAAAGATTGATTGTATCTTTTACTTTGGCTCATTTGGTTCTGAATGTTACTTTTTTGAAGTTCTTTTGAGCGTTTGGAAGGGTTTATGTCTATTCCGGATCCGTAGTCCCGGCAAGAGTTGGGCAAGCGGTCCGCCAAATCCTTTGGTTCGCCTTAGGGTGAGGTGGGGCTGTCACAATTTTACCGCACTTACTGCACTAGTGGGTCCCACATCCGGTATACACTCTTAATTCTTAAAAACTAACTTATACTAGAAAAATAATTTAAAACCTATATTTACTTATAAAAATATCTCTAAAGTTAACATAATAACAAAAATATAGAAAACGGGTGCAAAGAAAGAAAATAAGGCCTAGAAATTCAGAAAATTTTCGGGTTCTCACATTTTCTCCTCTTCTTTTGGAGCTTGGAGGTTCGGCCAATGAGAGAGAAAAAGGAGCGAAGATGAAGCTTTGAATTGTGATGTGAAGGTGAGAAGAAAGCTAGCTTTTGGTGGTTAAAAGGTCAACTAGGAATAGTAGCCCAAATAGTGTCATGCACTACTAGTTTGCTTCTTATTTGCTACGCTCAAATACTAATCTTTCAAGGTAGTTTCTCTTGTACCACTAATACCCATTCTTACTAGTCCAAGATAAATTCTTCAAATCCCCAATTAGTCGTGCCGGTTCAACTTTTGAAAATTTTTGACGCATAAGCGATAAAATATAATTTAAGTAAAATTCATGCTAAAATAATAAAATTAAATAACGCCAATGCAAATAATTTTAAAATAGGTGAAATTAAAAATAAAAGTACGAGTCCTCACACCTCCTACTCGAATTGAGTGTGGTACATGCTGCCGCTCAGCACTTACAAGTCAAGCACAAGCACAAGTTCAAGCAAGTACATGATCATTCAAGAAGGAGAGGACGAATGTGATAAAGTACACCCTCACCTCATCAAGTTCAATATTCAAACACATAACACGTGGCAACATGTATCATTCAAATCAAAATATCAAGAAACATGCACTTGACACTCACCATGTAAAGCAAAGCTCAAACGTCCGCCTCAGGTGCAAATCTTGTTTTCATTTCCAAGTCCGAGAACCAAGTAATTTGTGACACCGCCACTTCTCCCAAGGGCGAACCCGAGGGTATCGGCGGGACGCCTGTCTAGCTCGAGCCAGGACTCAAAAACACAAAACAATAAAAACTAGATAAACCAAAAGAGTACTATTCACAATATATACAACCCCAAAAGAGTTCTATTTACATCCTCAAAAGGAGTTATCCAGACTACTACATTATCCTATGCTAAAGCAAAAGTAGAAAGTAGACCCAAAGAGGGGTCCTTATACAGATCACCAAAACAAGAAAAAACATCTTAGTTGTCTGGCTATCACAAACCAAGCCTAACTATTCTAGTGATAGTGCCAATAGTCCCTCGCGTCGGCCCCTGTTAAGGAAAACAAAGGGAAAGGGGTAAGCTATATGTTTAGTAAGTAAACAGGGGTAAAAACATAAATTTCACATTAAGACGAACAAGTACGTCACAAGGATGTCAAATCGAAAATATAAAAGTAACAACACAAGTTAAGGATACAGGTTGGCTCCAAAGCCAAGTCATGTGCCATGTGTGACCTCCTGTTGACACTCCGTCGACCATCGATAAGGGTCCGTAGAACTCCACCTGTACTCCCACCTAACACCTTATCACCCTCACTGGCCAGTCACCTCACGAAATGGCTCGAGCAAACGAAACGAAATTGAACTTGATTCACAAGCTCGGTTCACAAACTTGGTTCACAGAACCACAAACTTGGTGACCTTAAGACTAGGTTGGACTGGTTTTGACCAAGCCCCGGCCGGCTCGAATAGTCCGTCTAGGGCTTGAGATCGGGCCCCACAAAAGTCACCCCGAACTACAAGCTCAAGGGGTTCAACACCAAAATAATTCATATATACACATCTCATAAAGAAGCACAGGTTCAAATTAAGGTTTAGGTCGAGTGTGATCAAGTACACCCTCGCCTAAGTACCCTCTCATCCACACCAAAGAACATAAGCAAGTTATACACAAAAATGGCCTGAATACTTACACAAAACACAAAGATAGCACAAGGGCGAAAATCACTTCGCGTGTGATAGCTAGTAGGCCTCACCGGCTCTGTCTAGCTCGCCACCGTCTGTAATAGAAGGTTGCACCACATTATTACACAAACCACTACTAAAGTGCATAAATCAAGCAAAACGGCAAAACGGGCACATGCACGCGCGGAAACGGCAAACGAAAACGGAAACGGCCGGCAAACGGAAACGGGCAGATTTGGCACCTAGAACTGTTTTGATCAAATTTCAGGCTACGGTTATCAGATCGAAGTGCATGTGGTACTGTTGTGAAGGTAAGAAGAAGTGATACAACTTTCATGAAGACACCTCAAGTCAGATCTCAATGGAACTAGGACAAAAATGCACAAGACAGTCCCAGCCGTTTTAATTCAGGTTACCAAGCAGGCCCTGTTTGAATGACTATAACTCATGACTCAGCTATCAGAATCAAGAAATTCCAAAGGCGTTGGAAAGATCATTTATAAGGGTATAACTTTTGTGTTTTGACCAAAAGCTGAATCAGTACAGAGCATAGGGAAAAATGGGTCCAAAATTCCTGTCAGAACTGTCCGACTTCAAAGGCAGTTCTGATACCCGATCTTGTTTTGGGTATAACTTGAGCTACGGAACTCGGATTTGGACGCACTTTATAACGTTATGAAGCAGAAACAAAGATTTACAAGTCTTATGAAGACCTAAACACCCAGTTCCTTTGTTATCAATGTGAACTGAGCACGATCAGAAGCAAAATCAAGAAACGTAGCACAATTCAGAGTTTAGAACAGAAGCGAGGGTTTTGGCCATAACTCAGGCTACACAGATCCGTTTGACCTGAAATTTTGCAGGCGCAACAAGCACTTAAGAAGCTACAACTTTCATGTTTGGGCAAACCCTGAATCAGTAAGTAGTACAAAGAAAAACGTAGCCAAAGTGCAGATTCTGAGCTGCCTTGTTTTCCAGTTTAACCGGTTTCGCACGCCGCAACGCATGGTCCGTTTCTATGGTTCTCATGCAAGTTTTCTAACCAACTTCATACCAAATAATCATACATATATCAGCTTCTAAAAGGCCTATTAATGGTCCAAAATTTTCTCCCCAAATTACCATAAAATTTACCAAACACTAACCACAATCTAGATTCCAATTTCACTAGTTTTTCACTCACTTCAAAACCCTAACCAATCAAACCCTAACCTTCTAAATTCTAACTAAACCAAACTAATTTCCCCTTTACATTAGGGTTTCATAACCAAATCTAATTTTATTAAGAATTCACCATTCAAATGAATTAATCACTCCAAAAGTTCCATTATCAAGTCTAATCACTAACCAAATTAACTAAACAAAGCTTAAAACAAGAAGCCCTAAATTCCCTTGGCTTGACCGAAATTTAGACAGCCATAAATCCACAAAATAAACCATGAAATTCCTTCACAAGTATCTCATAAGCAACAATACATTAAAACAACTCCATGAAACATCATTTTAATCCATCAAAGATCATTCCTAACTTTACCAAGTTTTCAAGTGAGATTTTTACCTTCTAGTTGCAAGTTTCTTAAGTTGATCTTCCAAAACTCAAGCTCCAAGTTGTTCCTCCAAGATCCAAACTCGAGGTTGATGAAAAAAAGTGCAAGCAACAAAAGTTTTTCTCTCTCTTTTTCTTCCTCTCCCTCTCGACCCTCTCTCTCTCTTTTTCTTTTGCTAGTTTGTTATTTATTAGCTTGGTTTCTCTTGTATATTCTAGAGGTATGCTTAGTCATAAGCTTAGTCATCAACCCTAAGATATATTTCCCACTCACCCAATCACATAAAAGTTCCACAATTGCCTCTTAACCCCTACACTCCAACTTGTATTTTGTTCAACTCTTGCCCTTAAACATTTGAACTTCTTACATTTTACTCCATAGGATCTAAACTTAATCTAATCCAAACTAATTAATCTTACTTAGTTTCTCTACTAATCACCTCACTAACTTAATCATCCACATTTATGCATACCTTATTCTTCATGAAAACAATTAAATAACAACTTTCTTGTCATAGGCAAAATTAGGGTTTTAAACCCAACTTATGACTTCTATTAACTTATAATACTAAAAATTTTCTAGTTCAGGGTTTTCTAACTTTCTAATTCTTCCTAACCCATGTAAAATGCATCAAATCCGACATTTACTCATATGGAAACATATATCAACATGCATAAGATTAACTACCACACAAACTTATGATTAATACGAAAACTAGGGTTTTGCTCAAAACAAAAAATTTACACAGTTAGGGTTTTAATAACAACCTAATTTAGGGTTTTCCGAATATTTAGAACATAATCATATTTAAAAACCCTAAAACCGAATCATTCACATAATATCACAGTTAAGGACTAACCGAGGTCTCACAACCTCCCCCTCTTAAAAGAATTTCATCCTCGAAATTAATACCTTTGTTAGCGAACAGGGAGGGATACTTCTTTCGCATATCTTCCTCCATTTCCCAAGTGACTTCTTCCACATCGGGTTTTCACCATAAGATTTTCACCAAAGATATCTGTTTATTCCTTAATTCCTTTATGTAGTAATTTTCGAGCTCGAATCCTATAAATAAGAGTAGAAGAGACTAACTTTCCTCGTACATCTAATTGTAGTACGGGCTCACCCGGTATGTGAAAATCAACCTTCTTGGTATGACAATCTAATTGAGTATGGTATTTAGCCAACCAATCCATCCCTCAGATGATATCATACCCCTTAAGAGTTAATTCAATAAGATCCACCAATAATTTTTGCTCTCCTATCCATATCTCGTACCCCTTAAAGACCATATTAGTAATTAAACTCTTATTAGTACTGGGGGTTTTTATCTCTAGATCATATGGTAATTTTTTTAGCTTTAACATCTACATGAATCATAAACGCAGGGTTTACAAAAGAGTGCGTAGCTCCAGGTCTATTAAAACATTTGTGGTACGCCGAAAGAGAGAGAGCGTACCTTCAATGACTGCCGAAGGGTCAGTCACCTCCTGTTGACCCATCGCATAAACCCTGGCTGGAATTTTGGGCCGATTCTCAATTACGTTTGTTGGCTTGGAAGAGGTTCCTTTCGTTTGTGGGATAGGTCTTTCTTTTTGCATCTTAGGGCATTGGGCGATTAGATGTTTCGTACTACCACATTTAAAGCATTTCCGCACCGAGCTATTCTTCCAACAATTATCGTCGGTGTGATTGCTCCCACAAAAACCACAAGTGTGCCTAGTTCCGGTAGTTATTTCTCCACGCTGAGCACCTCTTTGGGGCCCTCGCCCTGCCTGTTCTCCTCTAAAATTACCCCGATTTGGGGTCCCTACAGGTCGTGGGCCACCTGTTCCTCGGCCCATCTTAGAGAGTGGCTCACTTCTCGAGCTCTGTCAGGCCGCAAGATTGCCTGAGTTAGGCTGCTTTCTTTTCCGGTCATGGAAGACTTTTACTTGTCCCCTAGCCGCTTCAAATCTTTGTGCCTTCTCTAGCGCCTGGCTAAATGTGTCTAGCTGTGCGGCCGCTAGTGCTTCCTGGATTTCCACATTTAAGCCTTGAACGAAGCGACGAATTTGCTTTTGCTCCGTTAGCACCAAGTCTGGAGTAAAGCGAGACAGTTTTGTAAACTGAGTTTCGTACTCCGCCACACTAGATGCCCCTTGGCGCAGGCGGATAAAGTCATCTTCCCATTTTTCTTGTACGATGGACGGCAAATATTTCTCATTAAATTTCCGTGTAAAGTTAACCCATGTCCAGGGGGTCTGTTCCCGCTCCCACTTGGCTTTAATCACATTCCACCAAGCTCGAGCAGCCCCCTCAAACTGAAAAACAGCAAAAGATATCTGCCGTTCCTCCGTATACCTGAGTGCGGCAAATATATCCATCATACGATCCATCCAACCTTCTGTTAAGTCAGGATTAGGTCCACCTATAAATTTTGGTGGTGCAAATTTTTGGAACCATTCTAGGGCACGGTCCACTCCCTCATGATTGCCTGAATTATGTCCAGGGTTTCCTGTACTATTCCCATGGTCCTGACCCTGTTGGTCAACCATGCGTTCTAACAGGTCAGCCATTTGCTGGATGGCGGTAGCTACCTGATCTGACTCATTTTCATTTTCTCCTTCAGGGCCTCGTCCTCGCCCTCTACCTCTACCTCGACCACCGACGTCCATTTTAGTTCAAAAGTCTATAAATTGCAACAAAATGTGCGCTTATTATTCAAAATGTGAACAAAATAAAGAATACCAACTAAAAATGCATATATACAAAAGTCACACAAAAGATAAACTCGAAAAGGTTGTACCTAAATATATACATGTATTGACACAAAAGATTATACACAAAGGTTATACATGTATTCACGAAGTCACACGAAAAGATATACAAGTTATCCGACATCCAGTCGGTACAAAACCCATTAAATACATGAGCATTCTGGCTCCAAAATCTAGTCAGTCAGCCAGCTAACAAAAGAGACTAACCATGCTAGTTATAACAAAAGTAATCCATCAAATAGTCAAAAGAAAGTCCAAACGGCGACCCTAAACGCCTCCCCTAGGGGCCCAATTCCCAACAGAGTCCAAAGTGTCAACCTCATCCATCGGCTCTGGACCGATAGCTCGTGGTGGTGCCTCTGCGGCCACATCTAATAGGACCTCACAGTCCAGTATAATTCCCCGGGCCAACTCCCTCAGCTGCCTTTTCGTGGCGAAGAGGTGCTGGTGTGTGTCATGGAGCTGACGATGAAAAGCGTCCGTTCGCTCCTCCTCATCTCTAAGGCCCTACTCCAACTCCCGAATACGCAAGGCCTGCTCGTAGGAAACCCCTCTGGCCTCCTCGAGCCATCGAAGCAAGCGATCGTTCGCCTTCCCCAGGCGACGTCGCTCGTCGTCCACTGCCAGGACGACCTCATCAGGGTAACCAAATGTGTGTCGGCACTCACATGGCTGATTCATTCGGCCAAAAGATGATTATAGAGTATACGGGCCCCCAGGCCTCCTCTGGTATTGGAGCACGCGCCGGCATAACACATGGTTCACCGGGCCCCCAACACTCGGAGATCTCGATCCTGGTCCAGATCCGCTAGGTTCCCCGGCCTCCGTACCTACAAAACATTATTTGGTCAATTCTTCAGCATTTCAGCTTAAAACATATCATTCAACTTACATAGAATCACATATTCCTAATGCCTATCACGTATGTCCCCATTGCCCAAGTCCTCTAACCTAGGCGCTAGGATACCACCTGTGATGCCCCCACTTCTCCCAAGGGCGAACCCGAGGGTATCGGCGGGATGCCTGCCTAACTCGCGCCAGGACTCAAAAACACAAAGCAATAAAAATTAGATAAACCAAAAGAGTACTATTCACAATATATACAACCCCAAAAGAGTTCTATTTACATCCTCAAAATGAGTTATCCAGACTACTACATTATCCTAGGCTAAAGCAAAAGTAGAAAGTAGACCCAAAATGGGGTCCTTATACAGATCACCAAAACAAGAAGAAACATCTTAGTTGTCCGGCTATCACAAACCAAGCCTAACTATTCTAGTGATAGTGCCAATAGTCCCTCGCGTCGGCCCCTATTAAGGAAAACAAAGGGAAAGGGGTAAGCTATATGTTAGTAAGTAAACAGGGGTAAAAATGTAAATTTCACATTAAGACGAACAATTACGTCACAAAGATGTCAAATCGAAAATATAAAAGTAACAACACAAGTTAAGGATACAGGTTGGCTCCAAAGCCACGTCATGTGCCATGTGTGACCTCCTGTCGACACTCCGTCGACCACCGATAAGGGTCCGTAGAACTCCACTTGTACTCCCACCTAACACCTTATCACCCTCACTGGCCAGTCACCTCACGAAATGGCTCGAGCAAACGAAACGAAATTGAACTTGATTCACAAGCTCGGTTCACAAACTTGGTTCACAGAACCACAAACTTGGTGACCTTAAGACTAGGTTGGACTGGCTTTGACCAAGCCCCGGCCGCTCGAATAGTCCGATCTAGGGGCCCCACAAAAGTCACCCGAACTACAAGCTCAAGGGGTTCAACACCAAAATACTTCATATATACACATCTCATAAAGAAGCACAAGTGCAAATTAGGGTTTAGGTCGAGTGTGATCAAGTACACCCTCGCCTAAGTACCCTCTCATCCACACCAAAGCACATAAGCAAGTTATACACAAAAACGGCTTGAATACTTACACAAAACACAAAGATAGCACAAGGGCGAAAATCACTTCGCGTGTGATAGCTAGTAGGCCCCACCGGCTCCGTCTAGCTCGCCACCGTCTGTGTCTGTAATAGAAGGTTGCACCACATTATTACACAAACCACTACTAAAGTGCATAAATCAAGCAAAATGGCAAAACGGGCACATGCACGCGCGGAAACGGCAAACGAAAACGGAAACGGCCGGCAAACGAAAACGGGCAGATTTGGCACCTAGAACTGTTTTGATCAAATTTCAGGCTACGGTTATCGGATCGAAGTGCATAGGTACCGTTACGAAGCTAAGAAGAAGGGCTACAACTTTCATGAAGACACCTCAAGCCAGATCTCAATGGAACTAGGACAAAAATGCACAAGACAGTCCCAGCCGTTTCAATTCAGGTTACCAAGCAGGCCCTGTTTGAACGACTATAACTCATGACTCAGAGATTGGAATCAAGAAATTCCAGAGGATTGGAAAGCTCATTTATAAGGCTATAACTTTTGTGTTTTGACCAAAAGCTGAATCAGTACAGAGCATAGGGAAAAATGGGTCCAAAATTCCTGTCAGAACTGTCCAACTTCAAAGGCAGTTCTGACACCCGATCTTGTTTTGGGTATAACTAGAGCTACGGAACTCGGATTTGGACAAACTTTATACCGTTTTGAAGCTGAAACAAATATTACAAGTCTTGAAGACCTCAACACCCAGTTCCTTCGTTATCAATGTGAACTGAGCACGGTCAGAAGCAAAATCAAGAAACGTAGCACAATTCAGAGTTTAGAACAGAAGCGAGGGTTTTGGCCATAACTCAGGCTACACAGATCCGTTTGACCTGAAATTTTGTAGGCACAACAATCACTTAAGAAGCTACAACTTTCATGTTTTGGGAAACCCGAATCAGTACGTAACACAAAGAAAAATGTAGCCAAATTTCAGATTCTGGGCTGCCTTTTTTCCAGTTTAACCGGTTTCGCACGCCGCAAACGCATGGTCCGTTTCTATGGTTCTCATGCAAGTTTTCTAACCAACTGTCGCGCCCCACTTTTTGAGATGTGTGAAAGTAGTGTGTGGGATATGTATGTGAACGTGTGTGAAAATGAAAATAAAAGGCCGTGGGATTGTAAAATGCGACGGTTTGGCCAAACAAAGTTTAAAAAGGGTTTTTGAATGAAAAATGGAGTCGCCACTTGGTATAGAGTTAGGGTGTACCAAGTCACCCAAAAAGTGATTTTTTGGAAATAAAAGTAAGCAAACCCTTTTTTACAGAACTTTTTGGTCTACATAACCAAAGAAAGGGATCGGGGGTCACATTTGATAAGGGAGAAGGCAAAGGCAAAGCCTAAGGTACTTCCTTACCCTAGCCAAAGCTAGTTGCGTGACTTAGCCCCTCTTTTCCTAATTTCTTCTACCCAAAGTATGTGTTGCATGTTGGATATGACTAATGGATATGAAAAAAATGCAATCCTAAATCTAAAATGTCTCTTATGAGGCTTTTTGGTCCCAATCACATGAATTGTGATGGCTAGTAAGGAAAGCCCTCATAGAGGTCACGAGTAATGCAAATGAAGACCCAAATATGAGTGCAAGTGTGAAAATGTAAGAGGAATGCAAAAATAAAATAAAATACAAATACAAATGTAAGTGCAAGTGTGCAAATGTAAGAAAAATGCAATGTGTGCAAATGTAAGAAAAGGGCATGTGTGCCAATTGAGGAAATAAAGGTGTTTGTGTGCAAGTGGAGGAAAATATGGTATAATAGTAGTAAATGCATATAAGTGCAATTGGGTGCAATTTTGTGAGGTAGAAAATAAATAAGTGATAGGGAAAGAAGAGATGTGTGTGAACATGGCATGTGGAGTGAGAAAAATATAAGTAGTGAGAAAATGTAGATAAAAATGAAAAAGTGATATGGTAAAATGGAGGTGCATGAACCTAGAGGAATGCATCAAGTCGGGTGCGGGAATGACTCCTAACTTTGTGATTTTAATTTTTCCTTTGATAGAGGGAATACAAGCGTGCTAAGGCTTAGAAAAGCCACACTCGTCTATATCCCATATTTAAGGGGTAACTCTCAAGCAAATGTACCCTATAACTAGCATGGAGATGCAAAAACCTAAAATGAAAGGGAAAGGATTGGAGGGGCATGCCAAATGCTAGAAAACTAAGAAAAATGCATGAAATGTAGTGAAACATGCAAGTATGTACTAATGAGAGGGGACGGCCTATTGGGTCTAGCATTGGACTAGCCCTTTTCTAAAATTCTCTCGCAAGCATTGGACTTGCGAGAGCTCGAGGGGAAAGACCATGACCAGCGTTGGACTAGCCACGGTGACGCCACACATTCATCATAAACCAAATAAATCATGTGAAGGCTAATAAAGCAAATAAACACATAAATCACATATTGCACATAACACATAAGCATGGTATCTAGATGCAAGACCCTAAGAAAGCAAGTAACACGTAGTACGTAGGCATGCAAATCACACTAATGAACCTATTACATTGGCTAACTAAAACAAATGGGGAAGGGGAAAAGTGAATAAAAATGCTCTCCAAGCCCTATCTATTACAAGCCAAGAGGTGTACACATACCCCATAAATAAATAAAAGAAGAGCGAATTGCGCGAAATGTCACTAAACTATTTCAAAGTGCCGGTTCTGGTCACTAAACTTTTTATTAGCGCGAAATGTCACTGAACTAGTAAATATGTACCGTTTTGGTCACTCCGTGTATTTGTGCCGTCAGGAGAGACGGAAATCAACTTTTTGAGGAGCAAATTCGTCTGCACAGCCTTAGTGGGAAGAGTTTCATCTGGTAAGTGAAAGGTTTAACTGTGGGGCTTTGGAATGTTGGTAAAATTTTTGGGAATGTGGACAATGACAGTGAAAAGTATCAAAATTGATCCATTCTTCTCACAGTAATCAGTGACAAGATTCAAAGAACCGGCAAAAGACGAAGATTAGCAGTGAAGAATCGGTCATCGATGACAGCGAAATGGGTGAAAAGGCAAAGGGATGAATTCATTGATCCGTACACATTATACGGTAAGAAATATTACAATCCGTACACATTTTGCTTGATTAATGGTGTTGTTTGTGTTTTGAGTATAAAGAAGTATTTAGTGAGAGTTTTTATTGGGTTTAGGGTTTGCTGAAGTGATCCAGTTGTTTAGAAAATGACATAAGAACGATTGACTTCGCTTTTTGTCGTATAAGTGGGTTGCAAAGGGTCCTACAAGAACCCTCTATCTTGTAATTTAATCATAAAAAATAAACTTTTCAAAATGCAGTTGTCTGATTCGGGTTAATTAACAAATGGGGGTTAAGTATTTTTATAAGAAGAACAGCATGTATGACAATAAAAAATGGTGATTAACAAGAATCATGTTGTTTGCCTTTGTCGTTGTTGTTGCAGTTCCTGATAGACCTGCATTTTCGATTAAACTCCACCACGGCGGTAAAATTGAGGGAGAGAAATACAAGAGTTATGTGGGTGGAGAGATTGATTATTTCGATCTTTGCCATGCTGATTTTATGTCGATTCATGAAATAAATAAAATGGTGGAAAAGTGTGGGCACAACGATACTATGTTATATTATTACATTGACCCTAGAGGGGATTTGAACCATGGACTGATGGAACTTCAAACGGATGAAGACATTATGCAATTCTGTGGTTGGGTTAATGAGTACAAGTTGATGGAAGTATACTGTCATCATTTAACAGTTGAGGAAATATATGAGTTGCAGAAGAAAAAGGAATTGGAACAGTTATCACAGACAAAGAGTTCAGTGGTAATAGAGGAGATCTTGGATGATGGTGAAATTCTTACACAACAGGCAGCAATACCTCATAGACAACGAAAAGGAGTCCAAGCTAGTAGATCAGTTGCAGCTTTAGAGTGGACACATGACCATGCTGGTGAAGATGAAGATGCATACCAAAATTCTTCTAGGAGATGTGAACAGGCCAACAACAATACACAGGAGTCCGAGCCACAAATGCATAGCCAAGTTGATAATGACCCAACTCCATCAAGTCAGAATAGGAGGGACAATGACAGTTCCAGGAATAGAAGAAACAGAGATAGGAGAAAATCTCGTACGTCGGAGGCCCTTTGTGGTGCTACAAAAAGAGTTAGAAAAGGAGGTGTAGCAAATGAAGGTGTATCAAATAATGGTGCTGCAACTGAAGGTGCATCAAATGGAGGGGCAGCAGGTCAAGGTGCATCAAATGGAGGTGCAGTAGGTGAAGGTGCAACAAATGAAGGTGCAGCAACTGAACCTGTAACAGAAACTGGGGCAGCAACTGAAGCTGAAGCATGTGAAAATAGAGAAGGTGCAGCAACTGAAGCTGAAACAGAAGCTGGTCCTGAAACTGAAGCTGAAGCATTTGAAAATAGAGCGGAACACAACCCACTATTGGATGATATTGTGGAAGGGGAATTAAATAGTGATCCAGATTCAGAAGATGAAGATGTTCCTGTGAGATACACTAGTTTCAATGCTAGCAGAGATGGAACAGATCCCCATTTTCATGTTGGGCAAAAATTTGGAACCAAAAAACAGTTCAGAGATGCTCTCAGAAATTATGCAATTATAAGTGGAAGACCTGTATATATGTATACAAGTGACAAAACAAGAATGAGAGCTAAATGTGCAGATCCGTGTAAGTGGTACATTTATGCTAGCCACGTTCCTGCTTTGGGTACTGAAGACTTTGTAGTTAAAACAATTTACGATGTCCACACCAATTGCAGCCATGCTTGGAGAAACAAAAACATGACATCCAATTGGGTAGCAGACAAGTTTGAAGAGTCTGTTAGATCCAACATGAACATGCCTGTTAGGCAATTGTTACAGAGTATAGATGAGCAATATAGTTGCGAGATCACAAGAAACAAAGGTTACAAAGCACTTGCAATGGCTAAGGCTGCTATCAAAGGGTCAGCATCTCAGCAGTATATTGATGTTGGGAGGTATGCAGCAGAACTACAAAAAACTCACCCTGACACCACCATAGACATCAAGTATTCACCAAGAGCTGATCCTGAAAGTAATCCCAGATTCATGAGATTTTACTGCTGTTTGGGACCAATGAAAAAGGGATTTAGAGAGGGATGTAGGCCCCTTATTGCTCTTGATGGCTGTCACACTAAGGGGGCATATCCAGGGCAGTTGTTGATTGCTATTGGGGCAGATCCAAATAGTGGCTGGTGGCCATTAGCTTGGGCAGTTGTTGAGAAGGAGGCTCGGGAACAATGGCTTTGGTTTTTGAGTTTACTGATTGGTGATCTAGAAATACCAGCAACTAGCAGTGAATACACTTTTATTTCAGACCAACAGAAGGTTAGGAGTACTGTTCTTTATCCTTATAGCATGTATTGTATAGGATAATTTTTGCAAGTGACTAAACTTAGAACTCTTTTATAGGGTCTTGATAGTGCACTGCTGGAGTTATTACCAGAAGCTGGCCATAGATATTGTGTACAACATATGTACAGAAATTTCAAGAAAAAGCACCCTGGTGAAGTGCTTAAAGAAAAATTCTGGAGCATTGCAGCAGCATCAACAGTGGAGTTCTATGAGGCAGCTTTGGAAGAGCTTAGAGCATATGACCAGCAAGCTCACGCGTGGGTCAAGAGAGCTGCACCACCTCATCACTGGTGTAAGGCTTTTTTTCCACTTCACGTGAAATCTGACATGCTGGTTAATAATTTATCAGAGACATTTAATTCTCATATATTAAATGCTAGAGAGTTGCCAGTGATTGGGATGGTTGAGTGGATTAGACAATTCATAATGGAAAGGATATCAAATAGGGTATATTGGATGAGAAAATGTAGTGGTCCTGTGGGACCAGCAATAAAGGCTTTGATTGAGGAGAGGGAAAAGTTTTCTAGAAAGTGGAAGCCAATATCAAATGGGAAGGGGGGATATCAGGTTAGGGGACCTAAGGGGGAACAATTTGCTGTGTACTTAAGAGACAGAACCTGTACATGCAGGTTGTGGCAAATTAGTGGGCTCCCCTGCTGCCATGCAATTTCTGCCATTTTAAAGATTGGTAGGAACCCAAATGACTATGCCGATCAGTGTTATAGTAGAGATCTATTCTTTCAAATATATGAGAATGTACTATATCCAATTAGTGGAAAGTCTCTATGGCCTCAGAGTGATATTCCCATATTAGATCCTCCACTTGCATGTGTCCAACCTGGTAGGCCCAAGAAAGCAAGAAGAAAAGGTAGTTCTGAAAATAGAAGTGGTGTTCATGTGGGAACGAATAATGTGCAAAAATTTAAAAAGCATGTGATCATGCACTGTAGAAGATGTGGTCAGGCAGGCCACAATGCTGCTACCTGCAAAAGTGTTCCAGAAAATAATGGAGGTGAAGGCTGCAGTCAACCTGCTCCAACTCCTAAACATGCTAGAAAGTCAAAGGGCACCAACAATGGCTCAAGCACAACACATGGAGCTAATTCTCAGGAGCCTGATTTTGCTCATGTGGAAGTTCAAGGATATTCTTCAAGTTGTGTCAATTCTCAGCCACATGGAGCTGAAGAGCAAACTACTTCCCATAATGACATTGGTTCACATGCTGAACGTAATGCACAAGCTGCCAGTAGTAGTACGAAAAAGCAGCAGATTAGAAAGACTAAGACACCTGTAGGTGCAAAAATTTATTTCTAATTTTATTTTTAATTTTACTATGGTAAATAGCTATTGTTAATATTTATTGTACTTGTGTACAGGTGAGGAGAGTTAGGCCTGTCAATGATACCGACCAGTCTACTACAGCGGCCAACAAACAGTCTCTCCATTCAAAGAGAAAGCTGTCTGAAATTGACAAGATAAGGATCAACACCAACTATGAGTACTTGGGCAAAGAGCCTCCATTCAAGATTGGTAGATGGGCTGGAACATCAAGGAGCAGTAGAAGTAGAAGTGGAAGATCAGATTAAAGGACTTGTTTGCATAGCTTTTGTTTGGATGTATTCTATGTCTAGGACAATTCCAGATTATTTATATGTGAAACATGGCTAACTTTGTTGGCAGTTGTTTGGAATGACAGTGACAATTATCTCTTTTGTAAAGCAGCTGTTTGGAATGATAGTGATAATTATCTCTTTTGTTGTATTTGGCTTTATGTTTTCTGCATTTGTGAGCTACTTTTCTTTTGCACCACCTATATGTTGGAACTAATACTTCAGTCTTTTATTCATAAATTACAATTTCAAACATCCATGGTGTAAACAACACCAACCAAAATGAGGTGTATATAAAAACACTACAACCTCAACAACAACGAGCTGTGTATTAAAACATTTGACAACACTGGTTTAGGATTTGAAGTACAACAATACTCTAGTAGCCATCAATTTGCAGCCTTCCAAACTTCTGTCCCTTGTTAGGCCCCCAAATCCACATTGATGCATTAACAATTGTCCAGGCTATAACAAAAAGAACAATGACCATTTTTTTCACATTCTTTCTTCCAAGCTTCTCCTTCAGATTTTTTACTTTATCCTCCATTTTCTCAGCTTTCTTTTGCAACTTGAGAATTTGTTGCCGCAAAGTTTCATTCTCGATTTCCACCCTATTTATTCTTCTTAAAAGACCGGGTATGACTTGTTTCGAACGCTCACACATTTCTTCATCATACCAATTCCAATAACCACAGCCATCAACCTACAAAAAAATTATCCAAATTCTTTTTAGCCGATAAATGTCTAAACAATTAAACATTAACCTAATTTAACGAATTTCCTATATCTTCACACACTTACCTTGCCATTAGCACATTCAACATATCTCCTTGCCGGGTTCCTATCAGTCCATGAAGTCTTCAAATTGGTTTTACTGCCACAAGAGCAGGTCGGAGTTGTTTCCTTGCCTTTTCCTCTCATGAAGCTTCAACACATTCCCAGCAAATTGCAAGTCGGAGTTCTTTTCTTAGGTATTCCTCCAATGAAGCTTCAACACATTCCCAGCAAATTGCAACTTCGTATATTGTCCCTCCTACTCCATATTTGCAGAAGAAATCTATTACAGGATAAGGGTTTGCACTTCCTAATTGAACTTACGAGTTGTCTGAAGCTTTAGAGTGATTTATGGTGGAGAGTTTCAAGGAAAAGACTGTGCAGACGAATTTGCCCCTCAAAAAGTTGATTTCCGTCTCTCCTGACGGCACAAATACACGGAGTGACCAAAACGGTACAGATTTACTAGTTCAGTGACATTTCGCGCTAATAAAAAAGTTTAGTGACCAGAACCGGCACTTTGAAATAGTTTAGTGACATTTCGCGCAATTCGCTCATAAAAGAATGATTTAATAAAAGCGAAAGTAAATGAAATAAATGAAAGGAATTAAGGAAAAGCAAGGAAAGCAAAGTAGACATGCAATTCTCACTTAGCACGTTGGATCACATAGGGTCAAATAAGGTCAAAATAAGGGATAGAGTGTACCTCCCTTGAATCGATGCCCTAACGAAGTGAAATTACTAATTTACCCTCCAAAACAATAAAATGGTCAGGGTACCAATTTAATTAGGAACGTTAAAGAAAATATGGAAAACACAAGCTCACTTGGTCATAAAGCTCTTAAAATCATGACTTAAGTGTAATTGAAACAAAGCATAGTAATTGATTGAAGCAAACAAGCAATGAAGTTGTAAAATTAAAACTACCAAGGACCAAATTGAGGAGATCATTCAATTGGTTGGGTCATAGTAGAACGAGGGGAGACTTGGGGGGTTAAAGTGCAATTTTTAAAAGCATTTACATGCATGCTACGTAGAAGCTTTCTGCAATTCCATTCCCAGACAATACAATCTCTGCAACTCCTTTCATTTAGCCAAGATGTACTCATACAAAAAAAAACAACCCAAACTAACTTAAACATCTGCTGAGACTTCAAACCAAATCCACAAAAATGAGAATTAATGATCCCAACCGTCATCTTACAATCAAGAACAAAATAAAAGACTCAACATTCCTAGCAAACATAGCTCCAGATTCTCGGATGAAGGTGAATTGACAACTGTTATTCAAAAGGCACAAATGCAAGGACAGTGGCAACCAAACAGAAAGTGGAATAACTAAGTGTTTCCAAGTTGCAGGCAACGTCTGTTGCTGCAACAAGCAAATGCCTTTAAATTACGGCAAGCAGAAACACGGCATCACCATCCCGTAGCTAACAACCCACATGAAAACTAAGGCAAGCGTGAACTTCAGCAAGCAAAAAGAAAGAAAGAAAGGAAAACAAGGTCCGTCCAGGTGCAAAGGTTCAAATTGTTCATGCATGCATACGAAGAAGATTTCTGCAATTGAGACTCTCAGCAATATAGTTTCTGCGCTTGCTACTCATTTGGCCAAATCCGCATTCATTCAAACAACCCAAACACAAAATGCAAAGACTTGAAACAAAGGTAGGGGAGAAATCAAACAGGCTTTTGAACTCAAAAAACAACAGACGTGATCTGGACAACATGCTGACTTTGAAGAACAAGAGTTTCTGCAACTAAACAACAAGAACGAAGCTTGCGACCCTTTGCTCCCAAGCTCACCGCAATTTTCCAGGTTTCAACTATGCAGGAAGACAGCCGTGACCCAATGAACTCAAATGGAAAACGCGAGCTTACCAACTAATTCCACAGGATTCGACCCAACACAAATCAAGCAAGCTGCAACTAAACAAGCAAACTGCAACACAAAAAGAAAACGCAGCAAGGTTTCTCTGCAACTTAAACAAGCAAGCTGCTGCGATTTTGTTTCACTTGGCCGAGACATATCTATGCAAAGCAACCCAAGAAAATTCCAACGAATTTGGTAATTCACAAGCCCAACTGGATATGAAAATGAAATGCAGCAAGGATGAAGGGACTTGCGGTGGTCATACACAGTATGTCAATGAAATACAAGAACAAAAAATAAACTTGGTCTGTGAAATGCACGGCAACGTAAGGAAATAGCAGCAACGAATCATCTCTCTCGACCTTTGGCTATCTCCTGGACTCACCTATGGTAGCAAACATTACCGAGGAGCCCAAACTACTTCCCCTAACAATCCCAGGTCACAACCCCAGCAAAACAGTGAAAGAAAAGGATCTATCAATTCTGCCGTAGCAAACAAGATGTTTGCTCCTGTGGCAGCAGGAAAGTTTTATGCGCAGGCCCCTTGTAGGAGTCCTAATAGACCAGACCATGATAAAGGATCCAAAAACAGGGGTATAGTATCATGTTCATCAGAAATCAGCAACAACAAATCGCAATCATGAATAAACAAACTAGAAAGCTGTAAATTCTCATACAACCATCACCAGATCTTGAAGATAAAGTGAAAGTTTTGCTAAAACCCAAAGACAAAGATGGATTACCTCTATCCCAGCAAGGGTTTTAGACGTGGAATAACCCCAGGAGAATCGTAGGAATGGTGAAAAACCTTTGACCCGCAACTTGAAGCTCTTCCTCAAACGCACGGTCGAAGCTTTCTTTTTGGTTCAGGTCTCCTTCCTCCTCTACAGCTTTCTCTCGGCTTTTCTTCTTAGTTTCCTCACCAGCCGTCGCCAACCCTCAGCTCTCTCTCTTGCTCTAGATTTTTCCGCCGTCACTCTGCTCTCTTTTTTTTCTCCCCCTTTTCAGCCGTCATCCCCTTTCTTTTATATAGCCTCAGAAAACTAAAACCCTCTCAGCAATGGTTGGATGAAGCCGACTGCCTTTTTGGGAAACCATCTGATGGTTCTTGATACTTCACCATTGGGATTTCCAGGCTAAGCCAGGTGGACTGTACTATGATCATCAGACGGGGCTAACCCAAGCCAAAACAGCCGAGAGATGCAGCTGTAAATTTCTTCTGCTGCGGCTGAAACCGAGCGTGGCTTCTTTTTTCTTTTTCTTTTCATTTTTTTTATATTTTTTTTTCAAGAAAACATTGAATTTAAATCAAACAACTAAAACATAATTTTTGAATGCTTTTTCTTTTTCCCGAGAAATTCTATGCTAAAGCTTAAAAATAAAATAAAAAAATAAAAAAACTAAAAAACTAAAAAGTGAATAAACCTAGCACGACAAATAAAATTAAAAAAAAAAGTAAATGAAATTACGCTGAAAATTTGGTGTCTACAGTTTGCCCCTCTTTGTCTGAGTTTTGGAAAAATTTGAGACAAAGAAGTAGACACCAAATACTTACCTGTGTTATTTGGCTGTGAACGACTCGAACGATGGGGACTGACCCCTTTTGATGAGATTAACTGGGAGGAGAAATTTATAATGGACTGATCT
Organism: Coffea eugenioides; assembly: GCF_003713205.1. NCBI lineage: Eukaryota > Viridiplantae > Streptophyta > Magnoliopsida > Gentianales > Rubiaceae > Coffea > Coffea eugenioides. The sequence goes on from NW_020861756.1 coordinate 70,030, forward strand.
GAACACAAAATTTAAAACGGGACTGACCCGAACAAGAATTTAAAACGGGACCGGCCCGAACAGGAATTTAAAACGGGACTGACCCGAACAGGAATTTAAAACGGGACTGACCCGAACAGGAATTTAAATGGGATAGACCCGGACAGAAATGTAAATGGGATAGACCCCCGACAGAAATGGGATACCGAACAGGAATTTAAAACGGATTGACCGAACAAGAAATTTAAAACTGAAACCCACGGGATGGACCCCCCGGACAGAAATGTAAACAGGATAGACCCGGACAGAAATGTAAACGGGATGGACCCGAACAGGAATTTAAAACGGGATTGACCCGAACAGGAATTTAAAACGGGACTGACTCGAACAGGAATTTAAATGGGATAGATCCACGGGATAGACCCGGACAGAAATGTAAATGGGATAGACCCACGGGATAGACCCGGATAGAAATGTAAATGGGATAGACCCGGATAGAAATGTAAATGGGATAGACCCACGGGATAGACCCGGACAGAAATGTAAACGGGATAGACCCGGACAGAAATGTAAATGGGATGGACCCGAACAGGAATTTAAAACGGGATTGACTCGAACAAGAAATTTAAAACGGGACTGACCCGAACAGGTTTAAACTAAGAATTGAGTTTTTACCTAGGAGTAGTTCAAAATTTTTTTTGTACCAAGAGGGAGATTTGATCTCTGTGGCTGAAGCGATAGCTGATGTTGTTTCTTATGATCAAACTTTGCCAATAACATTATTACTTCGTCTTTGCTTACTGGGGAGCTGCTTCTGACATTGATTTTGGTGCGAAAAGGAGAGTGGTTGTTTTCGTTTGTAAATGCAACGTTCCTGCAAGAAAAGAAGAAATAATGGACTTGCCACCATCATTTGATCCGGTTTGCCTTGAGAATCGTGTAAACATGAGTCTTGTGACACTTTTGCCCCTGTTCTGCGGCGTCTAGCTTAGTCGAACTTGTAATTTTGAAACCTTTCAATTTCTGAGACTGATAAAGTACGTATTTACCACGTCACCAAATCTATGTAGCAGCTTTGTTGCACTTTACCCACTTTAATAGATGATTGAATCCCCTATCCTTTCACAAACCCTAGGGTTTATCATCCATTCGAATCCAATGGTGAAACAATGATGCATGAAAATTTGTCATATAAAATGCAAGATGATTTCCTATGTCAGGCAAAGGTGAGCATGCAAAAGAATGCAGACAATCACAAGCAGTCGAACGCAAATAATCGAGAGAAACCAAGAGGTTTATAAAGATACATTTTGCAAAAGAATATTTGTAAAGAAAAATACAAATTTGGCCAACGAATATCATATTCAAGACTTTGGATATATTTGCTTCGGAATTCGATACTGGCAGAAGTATGACAATCATGAGGGAAAGCCCAAATGAACCAGGTCACCAGCTGTTCCTTCTCGTGCTCGTCTTGTTGAGAAAACCTGCCTTGGCGCCCTTTCGGGTTTTCACCAAGGTTGCCCCCACCCTTTTTGTTTTTGTTTTGTCTTTTTTCTTTCTTCTCTTTTCTTTTTTTCTTTTTTCCTTTTTCTTTTCTTTTTCGAGGCGCCCTTACGGGTTTTCACCTAAAGAACAATGGAATATCTCGACCATGATCGACTCAGAAATATGAGTTAAAGATTTCGGGCATCAGTAAAATGTACTTCCCTTGTAAGATTAGGCGAAGGCATTATGGACATCACTTGCCAGTTGATTAGCAAATTTCCTGATAGAAATACAACAAGTGACGAAAGCCAGGACTTTGGGCTTTGTAATGAGGTCAGGTGGGGTGTTTTTCAAGAAAAGTTGAGGCTTGAAAGCAAATTTTGATGCGAGGTGTGAAATAACTTGAGATTGCACTATTTTGAAATCGTTTCCGATTTTGAACGAAACCGAGGAAAATTTGCCCCAGTTTGATCGGATTTTCTCTCTTTGCATTTTCTTCATTGCATTTTCCTCACCTTTGCATTTTTCTTTAAAACTAAATTTGCCCCAGTGTGGGGTTTTCTGCCTTCTTTTTCTTTTCCCTTTTGATCATCTCTTTTTTCAAAATAAATTTGCCCCAGTGTGGGGTTTTCTTTCTCTCTTTTTCTTTTGATCATCTCTTCTCAAAATAAATTTGCCCCAGTGTGGGGTTTGCAATTCTCAGGGGCTGCCAAACGAAAATTATTGTTCTGATAGCTCAAAGGGGATGACGAGGGATGAGATGTTTTGATTGGAAAGGAAGATGTCCTGACTTTTGTTTCGCCCCTTGCAAGATTTCCAAAAGGAATTTGCATAATCAAAAGTAAAACTTCTTACACATGTCTGAGTTGATAGGTTGAGGGAATGTCTGTCCATTCATCTCTTCAAGGATAAGTGCTCCACTCGGTAGCACCTTTTTGAATGACAAATGGCCTTACCAGTTTAGACCAAATTCGTCTTTGACTCCATCTTGCATTGGCAAAACTCGCTTTAACTCTTTGTCCTCCTTCTCTAAAGGACCGGTGGCGGATCTTTTTGTTATGAACACAGGCCATGCGTTTTGGTAACATTGGCCATGGCACATGGCATTCAGCTGCTTTTCATCAATCAAAATCAATCGTCGGTGACGCTGCTTTAACCAATCAGCTTCGAACTTGGCAAGGAAGGGATTTTCTCAATGAAGGGATTTCTCAATGTATGAGTTTCTCAATGAAGGCTTTTTTTTTTCAAGGAAGGGATTTTCAACGCAGGGATTTTTCAATGAAGGGATTTCTCAATGTAGGGTTTTCTTCATGAAGGGGTTTTTCAATGTATGAGTTTCTCAATGAAGGCTTTTTCCAAGGAAGGGATTTTCAACGCAGGGATTTTTCAATGAAGGGATTTTTCAATGTGCGGCTTCATCGAATTCCAGAACAGTGATATTCAAAGGGTCAAATAATTTTATTTTTGGCCATCTGAAGGAATTAACGAATGTGGGATAGTAAGCAAACAAACATACAACAAACAAATGAACAAGCAATATGACAAACGAATAAACAAAACAACATGACAAGAACCACTTGTGCATTTTCATAAAACCTTTGATTGAAAGCGAAAACAAAAAGGAAGCAAGCGGAAACAATATTTACATATGCAAATTTTAGTCAAAGGTAAAGATGCTTTCATTAGCTATTTACAGATGCAGAAGTATTTTCATGAATTCGCATGAATGACAAACCCCTTTAGGTTTACGAAACTCCTTCTGAATGCCAGAAACTCGGCTGTTCAATTGGAAATTGATCATTCAGGGATGTCGGGAAATTCTGCATCATTTCCAAACACCTCAGCCTCACTTGACGAGTTTCTAATAGGCTCCTTAAATTCCGTATTGTCCATAATAACCCCAATGGTGTTATCGTACTCTGGCAGGGGGTTCTTATCCACATTTGGCGCTTGTGCCTCTTTTCTTCTAATTACAATCTCTCCAGCTTCAATCATGTCTTGAATTTTATGCTTGAGTACTTTGCACTCAGCAATCGGATGGCCGGGTGCCCCTGAATGATAAGCACAGACAGCTTGTGGGTTATACCCAACGGGTATGCCATACGGATAGGTTGGAGGGGGAATGATACCTATTTTCCCAGCAGCCTTCAATTGGTCATATAATTGATCCAAAGGCCTGTCGAGATTGGTGAATGTGCGGTTACGTCCCGGGTTGTTGGCTTTAGGGGGCTGAGGATAGTTGTAAACGGGTCTATTTGGTGGAGGAAATTGTTGATTGTAGGGAGGTCGGGGTCGAACTTGTTGGAAATTGGGTTGAGATATTTGAAAATGGGCTATGGGCGAGTTGGTGTAATTAGGGCGAGGTCGAGGATGAGTGATATTGGTGTGACAAACAGGATGAGGGTTGGAATAATAAGGGTAAGGGTTTGAGTAGGTGGGGTATTGTCGAGGTCTAGGTCTTGGGATAGGGTTTTGATCCCATATGGAAGCAGCTTCCCCCTCTTTCTTTTTAAGTTGCGGGTTCTTCCCACTATTCCCATGTCCTTGCAAGGCATCCAACTGGGATTTGAGGGCAGAGACGTTAACAATCTTCCCAGCTTTCATGAAGTCATCGTACTCCTCAAGTTTATTGGCAATGGCAGCGAACGAGCATCCAGTCATGCGGAAAATTTCTTCAAAATACGGCGGATCATGTGCTTTAATGAAAGTGCGTATGATTTCGTCCTCAGTCATTGGTGGCTCGACTTTTGCAGCTATTTTTCTCCACCTCTTGGCATAAGTCTTGTGATCCTCGGACGGTTTTCTTTTTGTTCCTTCCAACGTGGCTCGTGTCGGAACCAACTCGCAGTTATACTCGTATTGCCTTACAAAAGCATTGGACAAGTCAATCCAGGTTTTTACTTCTTCGGGCTTCAAATTTGAATACCTGTCAAGGGCATCCCCCTCCAGACTTTCCGGGAACAACCTTAGAGGCAGGTTCTCGTCGTCTACAGGCTTTCCCAACTTGTTAGCAAATAGTCGGAGGTGTGTTTTGGGATTACCCGTCCCATCATACTTGTTAAACTTAGGGGTTTTGAACCCCTCAGGCAATTGCACATTTGGAAAGAGACAAAGCTCATCGTAATCCAGGACTCCTTGCTTGTTCAACCCCTGACTCTTTCTCATAAACTCATCAAAACGGTCAAGGCGTTTGAGCAGCTTTATATCAATGGGAGCGGAAGACTCCCCCATTTCTGGCTTGGTTTGAACAGTATGGTCGGGTAGGAATGGCTCAGCAGCAGTGTGATAAAAGGTATGTGGCTCAGGTGGTATGTTTGAAGTAGCTTGGGGTTGTGGGCCTTGCATGTAAGTAGGAAAAAATGAAGGATTAGGAGGGTAAGTGTATGGCAAATTTATGATGGGATAGGTGAAAGTTCCTTCGGGTGGAATAGGGAATGATGGAGTAAAGGTAGCTTGAGTCGAAGGTATGATAAATGGTTCTTGCTCAGGTTGACTGATGGGTACGGGCTCGGGTTGAACTCCGCTACTGATAAATTCATCAATTAATTTCCTTTGGGCCGCCATCTCGGTGGCCATCTCACCAAACTTAGTAAGCATCTCGGTCAGTTGGACCCCCAAACTTGCAGTCTCAGGTTGAGCTGTAGTAGCAGACCTATCCGACGGTTCCGGCTGTGAACTCATGTTTACACGATTCCTCTGGGCTCGACTACGGGATCGCGTTATGATGGGGCTTCGACGAGAAGCTATGTTTAAATATTACCTGAGAATTTGGAAAGGAATTGCCTTTAGATTTAGCCCTCGCTTAGCTAGCAAAAGGAAAAAGAAAAAGACAAGAGTTAGTAAATATCCAAAAGAACTAGGATGCATGTCCTATGGGGGGAACCCTTTTTGTGCCATGGGTAGGCCTAGAATGATGTAATCCTCTGAGGTAGGCACTATACAATACCTGATGAATCCGATCCACTGATTTAAGTGAAAAATGATTTGAAAATTTTTGGCCAATTTGGGGCGAGAAAGAACATTTGTCCTAAAAAATGAGGACAAAGTTCGAAAGGATTGCTTACTTCACATGATATTTGAAAGAGAGCTTACTCTTGAAAGGATTGCAATGCCTCGACTAATTTATTTAATGAATTTTAGACTTAAACCCTAAAAGGGAATAAGCGGATCAAGAGGATAGGATGAAATTGATAATTTATTCAAAATTGACTAGATTACCTAAAAAGGGTAAACTGGTCAAATGAAATTGAACGAAACTGAAGATTTATTCAAGATTGATTGAATTGACCTAAGAATGGGTAAACTGATGATTTATTCAAAATCGACCGGATCACCCTAAAAAGGGTAAATTGATCAAATGAATTGAAATTGATGATTTATTCAAAATTGACTGAATTGTTCTAAAAATGAATGAATTGACCAAATAGATTGGATGAATTTGATCAAATGAATGGAAATGATGGTTTATTCAAAAAATCGATGGAATTATCTTCCCTTTGGTAGTTTTAAAAATTGCATTGCGATGCACTAGTCTATGAGCCTTCTAAAAATCAAATTTTGGCCTCAATTTGTTTATTGTCTCAGTAATGAAGAATTATTTGCGAATTTCTTCAAGTTAATGTCCTTTAAGCAAGGGATTTTTACCAACTATGTTAAAAATGGCCAAAGAATGATTGTTAGATGCTCATATTCTAACGTACCAAAGATCGCCCCAGGGTCATGGAAAGGATCGGATCCTACCTTACCTTGTGCACTACCCCCTTTGGATGGTACAAAAATATAAACGTGCAAGTCTCATTGGATTAAATATCCGAGACACAGGGCGGTTTATTCCTAACGTGGGGATCCCCTATGTGGCATTCCCTTTCTAGGGTTTATGCATGATGCCAGTTTATTAAAGCAGTAAAATATGCAATTTGAACTGAAACATGACCTAAGGGACCCTTTATTTGCCAGGGTAAACCTAAAATGATATGGCATTATTAATCTAAGAATGCAATATACCAAAATCTTTAAACGTGCAATAGCCTATCTACAAGGGTAAGTTCTAAAAGAAAGTCATGCCAGACCTCTTATTTGCTAGGGTTTGTGAATGCAATGGGGATAAAACCAAGAAAGTTAGTTCGGCCAAATAAATACACATAACACATTGTAGCAACGAGATAAAGCAATAAAATCAATACAAAGAAATAAAGCAATAAAAGGGAAAAGGGGTTGGATCCCTCCCCTCGTGAATAGTGTCCCTACCAGGGTAAGGCAGACTCTACCCTAGGTAAAACTATCATGGATGCATGAGGTTGGGGCTCACTAATGCATCTAGACTCGATAGGTTTTAGGTCCCCGAGCCTTCAGACTTTGAAACCAAAGGTCATCAATCCCAAGGTTCTTTGTCGGTGGCTCGAGCGATTCCCCAGACATTGCTACGCACACGTCGTGTTACGGCTACATGTCTGAGTGAATCTATCAAAAATCCTCAACCTTCAACCAAAAGCTAAAGGCTATTAACCCAAAGCTTAAAGCGAAAGATTGAGTGACCCCTCGGATCGTGCTACGCACACGTCGTGTCGCGATCACACGTCCAAGTGGGTCGCCTAAAATCCTAACAGGGTGGAGTGGCGTGACAAGCCACTAAAAGAAAAAATAAATGAGGGGTGAAAAAATTAAAGCGTATGCACGTATGCTAGTGCTCGTTTGGAGGGGAGTGATCAAGAACCAACGCGAGGCTCTAGGGTAATATCCCCCACCCAAATGCAATGCAAATAGCGGAATCACATACATAAGCCATTCATCCATCAAATCAATCGTACGCGAATGTGTGAGGAAGTGAGTTGTTACGCGCAAAATGCAAAAATCCTAAAAAGGAAAAAATACAATCCTAAGCATCCAAATGCTATGCATAAAAAAAGGGTAGAAAAAGGAAAAGAATAGCTAAATCAAATGCTTGGACCCACTTAGGAAATCCCCAGTGGAGTCGCCACCTGTCGCGCCCCACTTTTTGAGATGTGTGAAAGTAGTGTGTGGGATATGTATGTGAACGTGTGTGAAAATGAAAATAAAAGGCCATGGGATTGTGAAATGCGACAGTTTGGCCAAACAAAGTTCAAAAAGGGTTTTTGAATGGAAAATGGAGTCGCCACTTGGTATAGAGTTAGGGTGTACCAAGTCACCCAAAAAGTGATTTTTTGGAAAGAAAAGTAAGCAAACCCTTTTTTAAAGAACTTTTAGGTCTACGTAACCAAAGAAAAGGATCGGGGGTTGTCGCGCCCCATTTTTCGCGATGGAAAAATAAAAATAAAGGTGGTTTAGAAAAGATGTGATTTTATTTTAAAACAAGTTAAAAGGGACCTAAAATGGGACTTTAAAAAAATGCGACAATTTGGGTCCAAAATTTAGTCTAAAAGGGTTTTGAAGAAAAATTAGGAGTCGCCACTTGGTATGGAGTTTTGGTGTACCAAATCACCCAAAAAAATATTTTTGACAAAAATAAAATAAATCAAAACCCTTTTTGACAACTCCAGGTCTTTGAAAACAAGAGAAAATAGATTCGGGAGTCACGGTTGAAGAAAGGGAAGGCAAAGGTTCGATTAACTCAAACCTAAGGCACCCTTTCAACCTAGTCTAAGCTAGTTGCGAGATTTAGTCAAAATTTTCCTACTCTAACCCTTAATTTTATCATGTTTGGATGTTTTCTACATGGATGCAAATCTAAAAATATCGAAAGGGACAAAATGTTCATTCAAGGGTTTAATTGGACCAATCGCATTAATTGCGAAGGCCAAAATGATTTCTTGAAAGTGTCACGAGTACGCAAATGGTGAAATTAAAATAAAAGAAAAGAAATTAAATTATATACATATATATAAGTGACCAAAGAAAAGGGGAATGCAACATAAAGGGTATGGGAGACAAAAACTCGTGACCTAATTTTCTTATACAAGGATTAATGGGGTATTTAAACTAAAAAGTTATAATCACCCATTTCTCATGTTTGAAAATAATTATCCTAACATGAACAAGCAAATGAACTAACTTAAATGAGATGCGATTCTAAATGACATGCTTAGTACCTATAGAGGGTAAGGGATAATATAATAGAGAATATCATGCAAATGAGAGAAGATCCTAAAAATGAAAATATGCATGAAAATGTAGTGAATAGCACACAAAGATGAATCTAGCGCAAGACAACCTAAAGGGTCTAGCGTTGGACTAGCCCATTTCCAGAAAATCCTTACTAGCGTTGGACTAGCAAGTAAGCGGAGGGAGAAACCACAACTAGCGTTGGACTAGTGTGGTGACGTCATGCATTAACAATTCACAGTGAAACAAATAAAACATAAATTAAAATAAATAAACACATAAGAGCACGTAGCACATAACACGTAAACATAATATCTAGATGCCAAAATCCTAAGAAAAGCGGATAAAACACATAACACATAAGCCACATAAACACGCAACCTATCTATTACATCGGGGAGCGCCTAACTACAATCTAGAAGGGAAAAATATAATAAAACAAATCTAATTATCCTATCTATTACATTTTTGAGGTATTTAAATGCCTCTTGAATCATTGTAAAAAATTAACTAAAACATATATAAGAAAATTTAAATGAATATTTAAATCAAATAAATAAAGCATATAAAAATATAAACACATAGGAACACATAAGAGCACATAAGAGCACGTAATTGACATTGAAATAATAAAAATAGGGGTACCTCCCGTTTGAAGTGGTGACTAAATGGAGTCAAATTGTCCTATTTATACTCACAATGAACAAAAGGATCATGGCACCAATTTAATTGAAAAAGAAAATAATAATACAAGTACTAAATTCACACTAATATGTCAGACGTAAAGAAATTTAAGCAAATCTAAAAATTCCAAGTTAAGTATATTCTAAAGTAACATAATTAGCTATTAAAGAAAAGAAACAATCATAATAAAGAGAGTCAAAATTCATCAGGGACTGAATTGCAAAAATTGAAAAAAACTTTTGGGGACAAAAATTATATTTTCCAAAGTTTAGGGGTCAAAATTAAATGAAAGACAAAATTCAGGGACTAAAATGAAATTAATTTAAGGACCTAGGTGAAAGGAATTTAAAATGTTCTGGGCCAAAATAAAATTACTCCAAAGATCAGGGGTCAAAGTGCAAATCGTAACCAGATCTGGGCAAGAAAAAAGGCATCGGGCCACTCTTTTTATTTTACTTGGGCCAAACCTACTTAAGCCCAACTGAAAACCCAAGCTAAAACACACAGGCCAGCCCGTCTATTTATCCCTCAAGCCCAGCCAAAAATACATGGGCTCCAACCTCCTAGCCCAACAGAAACCCAAAAGAAAAAATAAACTAAAGCCCATCCCCAAAACCTAACAAAATAATCACAAACCCACCTAAAAACTAACCTTAGCCCAAACCCCTTTTTTCTTTCTTTCTTTCCTTCTTTTCTTTTCTTCCTTTCTCCACTTTCAGCCGTTTCTTTTTCTCTTCTTCTTCGGCCAGCTGAAGGAGCTGGCGGCCATGGCGGCCGCCGGTGGCACCACCGCCACCGGACCGCCGTCGCCGGTGGTCACTCCGGTTACCAAATTTTCTCAAAATACACTCCCTCACTCGATTTTTCGCGTAGGTTCCATTTCCGGAGTTATTTTTTACAAAAAAGGAAAGAAAAGTGGTCAAATGGCCAAAAAACAGTCACGGTTTTATTTTTTTTTAACCCCTTAAACCTTCACCAAAAATCATGAAAATTATACTACAACACTCTTACAACTTCTACAATACAACTATGATTTTTTATTTGACAAGAAACAACATAAAAAGGCTAAATTAAAGCAAAAACAGCCCCTAAATGAAGAAAAATACTTCCATGCCTTTGAAGCTCAAAACTCCAAAATATTTAGATATCCCAACATTTTCAGATCTTTGCTAGCTAATGGTCACCCATTTGAGCAAAACATACACGCCAAATTCACTCCTTTGATTCGTTTTTTCATTTAGACATTTTTTCAAACATTTGGCATGCATTCACAGCACCGTTTCCTTTTCCTAAATCTGGTTCATGCCATTTCCAATTTTTTAACAATCCAACAACAACAATGCAAAGCAGCAAAAACAGGAGAAAATAGGCAATTAAATATGAATTTAATGTGAAAAACAAAACGGAAAAAAAAAGAAAAAGAAAAAATACCTCTAGGATATTGCAGTCACTTGATTGAGCTTTGTGGTGGAATTCCTAAATTCCAATGGTCTGACCGCTAGTTCCCTTTCTTCTTTTATGGCTTTGTCTGTTGGGAGCCAAGAAAGGTCCGAGAGATGTATTGGCTTGAGTGTTTTGGTTCTTTCCTTTTTTTTTTCTTTTCTTTTCTTGCCTTTTTGAGGGAGAGAGCCGAGAGTTTTTTTTCTTTTTTGGGTCTTGTCTTTTTTGTTGAGAGACCAGAGAGAGCCGAGAGGGACTTCTAGCCAAAATGGGGCTTGTGTGCTGAATCTTCCAAAATGATGATTTCTCAACTAATGAAAAGACAAGTCCATGGCCATTGAGTGTGAAAATGGGTTAATAGTTAATTTGGTGAAACAAAATGATCAAAATGATTTTTTTGATTTTTTGATTTTTTTGGTTTTTGTTGTTTTGTTGTTTTTTTTTCTTTTCGTAAAGCAAACCTGCAAAAATGAGAAAATGCATATTAAAATGCAAGAAAATAAATAACTCGTTAAATAGAAAAATCTTGAGAAAATATTAAAAATTGACAAAAATTTGGTGTCTACAGCTTGCCCCTCTTTGTCTAGAGTTTCAAAGAAACTCAAGACAAAGACGTAGACACCAAATTGCTTACCTGTCTCTTCTAGCTGTACCTGAGCTAAAATAAACAAGCTAACACTTGGCTGAAATTATTGAACAAAAGATGTAATGAACACGTGACCGAACTCATGTAGAGTTGCCTACGTATCCCGCCATGGGAATCAGGTCAAACGTAGTTCGAATGCAAGTGAACCACACAGAAACAAGTGCATTGACCAACTGTGGTCTTTGTAAAGTCGAAAAAGTCTGAGCTCTCAGAACTTCTAAACATGAAATACAAAATGAATGAGAAAGCACAATTATTAGTCAAAACAGTCAAGAAAAGTAACTTGTCATAACTAGAAAAGATGCGCGGAGGGACGCGGTTACGCTCCAACAGAAAATTAAATTTGTCTTTTAGAAAAAGATGCGCGAAGGGACGCGATTACGCTCCAACAGAAAATTAAATCGTCAAGAAGGGGAGATAGAAGGGTGCGCGGTGGACGCTGAGACTCACCAACAGGAATTTAAATTTGTCAAGAAGGGGGATAGAAGGGTGCGCGGTGGACGCTGAGACTCACCAACAGAAAATTAAATTGATGCGCAGAGGGACGCGATTACGCTCCAACAGACAATTAAATTTGTCAAGAATGGGAGGTAGAAGGGTGCGCGGTGGACGCTGAGACTCACCAACAGGAAATTAAATTGATCAAGAATGGGAGGTAGAAGGGTGCGCGGTGGACGCTGAGACTCACCAACAGGAAATTAAATTGATGCGCGGAGGGACGCGATTACGCTCCAACAGGAATTTAAATTTGTCAAGAATAGGAGATAGAAGGGTGCGCGGTGGACGCTGAGACTCACCAACAGGAAATTAAATTGTCAAGAAGGGAGGTAGAAGGGTGCGCGGTGGACGCTGAGACTCACCAACAGGAAATTAAATTGATGCGCGGAGGGACGCGAAAATTAAATTGATGCGCGGAGGGACGCGATTACGCTCCAACAGGAATTTAAATTTGTCAAGAATGGGAGATAGAAGGGTGCGCGGTGGACGCTGAGACTCACCAACAGGAATTTAAATTGTCAAGAAATAACAGATTGGTGGGATAAAACCTGAATCCAATAAAATAAAACGGTCAGTGGGATAACACCCAAACCTGCCGAATCCCAACATGATATACAAAAGACACGTTAGTGGGTTGAACCCGATGCTAACGGATGTGACAAAAAATAGCATACGTTAGTGAGTCAAATCTCAATGCTAACGGTGATGAAAGACATGTTAGTGGGTTGGACCCGATGCTAACGGTGATAAAAGACATGTTAGTGGGTTGGACCTAGGGCTGCAAACGAGCCGAACCGAGTCGAGCTTTGAGCTAATCGAGCCGAGCCTCGACTAAATTTTACCAAGCTCGAGCTCGAGCTCGAGCTCGACGAGCCGGCAAATTTCGAGCTCGAGCTCGACTCGAATCAAGTCGAGCCGAACTCGAGCTCGAAAAAAAATAAAAAATAATTATTTTATTTTAAAAAAAATAAATAAAATAATATTTTTTTCTTAATAAATAATAAAATATTAAGGATATATACATAATTTACTATAAAAATAAAAAAAAAAAAAATATATAATATACGTAATTTTATTATTAAATAAAAATAAAAATAAAAAAAAATATATATATATACCCAAGCTCGCGAGCCGGCTCGCGAGCTAACGAGCTTAATATTCTGAGCTCGAGCTCGAGCTCGAGTTTGACTCGAGCCGGCTCGAGCTCGATTAATAACGAGCTCGACTCGAGCTTGACTCGAGCCGCTCGCGAGCGGATCGATTCGTTTGCAGCCCTAGTTGGACCCGATGCTAACGGATGTGAAAAAATAAAACACGCGTTAGTGAGTTGTACTCGATGCTAACGGTGATAAAAGACATGTTAGTGGGTTGGACCCGATGCTAACGGATGTGAAAAAATAAAACACGCGTTAGTGAGTTGTACTCGATGCTAACGGATGTGAAAAAAAACATAACACACGTTAGTGAGTCAATACTCGATGCTAACGGTGATGAAAGACACGTTAGTGGGTTGAACCCGATGCTAACGGATATGAAAAAATAAAACACACGTTAGTGAGTCAATACACGTTAGTGGGTTGACCCGATGCTAACGGGATATGAAAAAAAACAAACACACGTTAGTGAGTCAATACTCGATGCTAACGGTGATAAAAGACACGTTAGTGGGTTGGACCCGATGCTAACGGATATGAAAAAGCAAAACACACGCTAGTGAGTCAATACTCGATGCTAACGATGATAAAGATCACGTTAGTGGGTTGGACCCGATGCTAACGGATATAAAAAAGTAAAACACACGCTAGTGAGTTAATACTCGATGCTAACGGTGATAAAAGACACGTTAGTGGGTTGGACCCGATGCTAACGGATATGAAAAAGCAAAACACACGCTAGTGAGTCAATACTCGATGCTAACGATGATAAAGATCACGTTAGTGGGTTGGACCCGATGCTAACGGATATAAAAAAGCAAAACACACGCTAGTGAGTTAATACTCGATGCTAACGGTGATAAAAGACACGTTAGTGGGTTGAATCCGATGCTAACGGATATGAAAAAGCAAAACACACGTTAGTGAGTCAATACTCGATGCTAACGATGATAAAGATCACGTTAGTGGGTTGGACCCGATGCTAACGGATATAAAAAATAAAACACACGTTAGTGAGTCAATACTCGATGCTAACGGTGATAAAAGACACGTTAGTGGGTTGGACCCGATGCTAACGGATATGAAAAAGCAAAACACACGCTAGTGAGTCAATATTCAATGCTAACGGTGATAAAAGACATGACACACGTTATTGCATGAAAAAGTTCTTGAATATTTACCTGAAAAATCATTTCAGGAATTGACTCAATTTGAATCAATTTTGTTCAACCAATCATCTGCTTTGCATTTTGACATTGTGGCTCAAGTTGGTGGATTTGTAATCTTTTTTCTTTTTCTTTTTTTTCAAATGAAAGAAACACACACATTTTTTTTTTGTTTTTTTTTTTTTTTTTTTTTTTTTTTTTTTTTTTTTTTTTTTTTTTTTTTTGTTTTGTTTTTGTTTTTTTTGTTTTTTTTTTGAAAAAAAAACAAAGGTGACAAATTCTAAAACTTGAAGAATACCAATGACAACTCTCCTTTCAAGAGATTTGAGAGGTACATACATATGTCACTGTCCTCTCGATTTTAAAAGACCTTTTTTTTTTCCACAAAGCCGATTTAAAATGCATTACCAAAATTGGAGCTCATTCCTCTTGATATTTGCCCCAGTGTAAATCATGTTTAACGAAGGCCACATTTTTCATGCTTTCGAAAAAACAAAAAGAATGATCATATGATACGAATACCATGTGATTCCTTGTGCTCCTTTTGGCCCTGAGAACTATGCAAGCATGATCCTTCGATGTCAAAACTGCTCCTCAAGAGTTGTGCTGCAACTTATTTTGAATCTTCTCAATTTTCTAGCATCAGTCAGCCATACCTCACTTTGTACCACAAATCGACTTTTCTAATGACCAGATTTGAATGAATGGCAACTATCTCAAGTGTCAGCAACCCGCTTTTCGTTCATGATTCTCTTGTGCTCCAAAATCTCACCTTGATGACCTCAACCTTTCGGATTTTCACAAAGGTCACACCTTTTTATTTTATTTTGTTTTCATTTTCTATTTTTTCTTTTCGTCCTTCTCTTTTTTCTTTCATTTTTTTTTTTTGAGAAGACATTCTTTCAGATTTTCACCTAATGAACAAATCTTGTCAACGACCTTTATCAATTCAGAAATGTATTTAAAGAAAGGATGGCATTAGCGCGACAACCCTTCCCATGTAAAAATGGTGAAGGTGTATTGACATCAATTGCCATTTGATTAAGTGATTTTTATTAAAAATATCACTAAAGCGGAGGTCGAGACTTTATGATTTTTATGATGGGGTCATGTGGGGTGTGGAAAAAGTGTTAAGGCTTCAAAGCAAAATCTTCAAAGAGGTTTCAAAAACCCTAAAACCGCATTCTATCAATATTTGCCCCAGTATGAGGATATTAAAACCGAAAAAATTGCCCCAGTTTGGCTTTTGACTTCTTTTTTTCTCTTTTTTTTCTTTTTTTTTTATGACAAATAGGAGATAAAAATTTACCCCAGTATGGGGTTTGCAATCTTTAGGAGGGCTATCAAATGAAAGGTTAAATTATTCTGGAGGTTCAATGGGGAAAACTAGGGATAAGATGTTTAAAGAGAAAAGAAAAAGGCTCGCCTTTGATCCGCCATAGATGGTATTTCAAAACGAAAAATCACATAATCAGATAAAAAAAATTTATTACACATGTCTGAATTGATTGGCAAAGGAAAGACCTGTCCATCAAGTTCTGTACGAATGGACGTTCTTCCGGATAGCACTCTTTGAACAATAAATGACTCTTGCCAAGTTGGAACAAACTTTTCTTTAACCTCCTCTTGAATCGGAAGAATTTACTTCAAAACCTTATCCCTCACTTCAAATAAGCGAGATTTGTCTTTCTTGTCATAACTAACGAACCATCCTTTGATGATAGCATTGTCCATGACAAACATTCAACTTCTTTTTCATCAATTAGAGACAGCAACTCATTGTGCTCCTTAATCCATTCGATTTCTTCTGCCTGAGCCTTTGTCAAAATGTGCAAGGACGGAATCTCGGTTTTGGCATGTATTACCACTTCCATTACAGTATAAGAGGGCAAGGTGTTACCCCAACTTAGAAATGTAATCTCCAATGAAATGCTCCCAGAATTCAATTGCAAAATTTGCAAAATCGAAGGGAAAACTCTCTTTTTCTTTTTCTTTTTTTTTCAATCCCCTTTTTTTTCTCTTTTTTTTCGTTTTTTTTCTTTTTTTTCATTTTTTTCCTCCTTTTTTTTTTACTATTCTCTCTTTTTTTTTAGCACTTTAACATTCACCCCCTTACTCCTTTCTCTTTTCTCCTTTTCTCTTTACTTTTTTTTTTTCCTTTTATTTTTCTCTTTTTTTTTTCACTTTTCATTCCCTCTTTTTCTTTTCTTTTCTCTTTTTTTTTTTCAAGTTGGCTGCTAAAGTATGTACTCCTTTTGAGCAAATAGCCGATCCTCTACTTTGCAATGTAGCATTATTGCTCCATTTTTATTCGTGACTAATCTCCAAATTTGCAAGTTGAATTGCACTTTTTCCTCGATCTCAACCATAAACACCTGCATAAGGAGAATTTTTCAAAGCACTTGAATTTTTCAATTTTCAAAATTTTTTTTTTTGTTTTTTTTTGAGTAATGATATAACAATTAACATTCATGCAAAGTGTTGACTTATCAAGATTTGAGAAATATACTTGACCTTGGACATACCCTACAAATGTATTAAAAATTTTACCTCAATTTGAACCTATTTGACAAAATCTCACAGATATATTACAAAAAATTTTGCCCCAATTTGGGTCTATTCTAAAATTTTATTCGAGTGATTCTCCATTTATTCGGACAAAACAAGAAAACTGTGTCTTCCAAAATTTAAAAAACTAACATGCAATGTGAGTTGATGTATAATAGAAAAAATGCATTTTTCCACAAAAAACTTTAAATGCCATGTAGAAAGCTCCATGATAAATCTCTCAAAACAAAACCAAATTACAAAAGATCTCTTCCTCTTTTTGGGATCGATATCGAGGGAAAAGGGTCCTCTTCTCGTTGGCTCATCTTTTAGGACCAATCAAATGGGTATTACTCATGATTTTGAGGTGACTCAGGGAGATGGTATGTCAGGATCTGTCTTTTTTTTTTTTTGTGCCCAAATTGTATCCAACACATTCAGTATCACATCTTGGTGAAAGCAAATAGCTTATCACCCTTATTTCTTAAGAAAATTCAGTTAACATATAAGCTCTATGGGCTTGTAATGTATGGGTAGAAACGATAGTTAAACATATGGAAACAAGTTATGGCCTAATGATCATGAGTAATTGGTAAATTCCTTAAAGGCGAAATCTTCACTTCAAATTGTCATGAAAGATAAGTCAGCAATGGACTTTATGAGCTTGTAATGTGGCTTAACAATGATAGCTAAAAAAAATAGAATTTTCAAGGACAACGCACTTAAGATCGCCTTCTTTCACAAAAATTGCCCCAGTTTTGGATTTAAAATCCGGGACCCCCTTTTGACTCCCTTTTTCTTATCAATCCTCTTTTTTCTTCAACAATCACTAAGGGGAATGCAGCATTGGATGTCTTCGTATTTTCTTTCTTTTCTTCTTTTTTTTTTCTTTCATCATTTTTTCATTTATTTTCACCAATTTTCTTTCATTTCTCAATCTCTTTTTTTTTTTTTACCAAAATACTGATATCCCAAATGTCAATGAATAAAACTTAACTCCCTAATCTTGGAGTAATATATGGCCCCTCCTTTCTTTCAACAGTGAAAGACCAAAAATATCAAAGGTAGAGTCAAATTCCCCTAAACTTGTTAATTTTTCTCTTGCTAGATAACAATTTGAGGTGCATCTTTGCCATTTTTTTTCAATTCTCAAATCTCCTTCCCCAGTGTGGGGGTACAATCATAAGTGCTTTTGAAACGAACCACCAATTTAGGTTCAAATGAGGATGCAAAGGATAAGAGTGTTTAGATGATAGAAACGATGGCCAAAGCATCATTCTTATTTCTCATGACAACTAAAGTAAAGAATAACCCGTTGGAAAAACCCATTTCCATTTGACATTCGAAAATTTTTCCGTGGAGGGTCATGATCATTGAGGCTTTTATTTGAAACGAAACTCTAGTTTTTGAAGTCTGAAATGGGGAAATAAATGATAAAATCTGTATAGATAGAGAGACGAAAGCCTAAAGTATCATTCCAAATTTTCAAAATAAAATAAGAAGTAATGTGCATTTTTACTTTCACTTAGATGTGAATTGAATCTGGTTAGACACACCGGACATTTTCACGGAAAAAATTATCTCACTTTGAAACTAGTCAGCCAATGCGACTGATCTTGGAGGTTCAATAAAAGTGGACAAAAAAATGAAAATGAAAAGTGTTGGGGTTGATCTTTTATGACAAGCTATCAAATTTGAATGACCCCTTTTATTTCCGACTATTCTCATTGAATAGTTTAGGCCACAAATCTAGTGTATGCAAAGAATTTTGAGAATTTGACATGCACTCATGAATTTCGAACAAGAGGTCGAAAAATTTCAATTTAGCCTTATTCCTTAAAATCTATCATGAAATCTCTCAATGAGCAAATAAAGAATGAATATATACAAAACAATAATTGTCTAAATAAAAACTTTATTATTCAAATGTTTGAAAATTTCTCAAATGTGATACATGTGAGAAAAATAAAAATCTCTAAAGAATACACTTTCAAATATATACACACTTTCTCTTTCTATCTTTTGAGACAAAATGGATTAGGAACAATGAATCAAGAGATTTTTGAGATGCTTTACACTAGCATTTTCAAATGGATTTTTCATTCTTTTTTTTTCATTTTTTTTTCACATTGTAGGATCTGCCCAAGAATCAAGTAACATTTGTAATTTTTCAAAATTTATTAGATCCAAAAATATTATCAGATATAGGAAAAATATTTTTTTACCTTGTTAAAACAACTTTTATAAATGCAGGGGAGGGGGAAAAAATAAAAGCAAAATACCCAGAGTTAGTAAGCAAAACTGCAAAATCGGTATGCATGTCCTATGGGGGAACCCTTTTATGCCAAGGGTTGGCCTAGTATGAAAAATGCAATCCTCTGGGATAGGCACCATACAATACCTGATGGATCCGATCGACTTATTGAGATTCAATGAAAAGACAATTTTGAAAAGACTGGATAATTGGAGTGACAAGAGACAATTTGTCCTAACAAAATGAGGACAAAGTCCGAATGAATTGACTGCTTTGATTGACACATAAAATGATATCAAAATCAATTTAGTGTATAAAACTTACTTTTGAAAGGATTGAAATGTCTCGACTAATTTCTTCGGTGAACTATAGATCGAAACTTTAAAAGAGAATAAATAGGTTAAATGAATCGAATGAAATTGATGGTTAGTTCAAAAATTGACTGGATTATCCTGAAAGTGAATAAAACTGATCCAATGGATTGGATGAAATTGAAAATTTATTCAAAAATAAAAAATAAATAAATAAAATTGCTTAAAAGAATAATGAATTGAATGAAATTGATGATTAACTCAAAATTGATTGTATTGTCCTAGAAATGTATAAATTGATCAAATGGATTGGATAGAATTGACAGTTTATTCAAAAATCGACTGGATCACTGACCAAATGAACAGAATGAAATTGATGATTTATCTAAAATGAAATTGAATGAAAATGAAATTAAAAATGAGCAAAATTGTAAGGATCGAATGATCTATGAAAAAATCGATTCAATCATCTTAGATGTAAAAATGGAATGAATGAAATTGATGATTTATCAAAATCGATGGAATTGTCTGCCCATTGGTAGTTTCAAAAAATTCATTGTGATTCATTAGTCTATGAGCATTCTAAAATCAAGATTTGGCCTCAATTATATTTATCGTCTCAACAATGTGAAATTTTGTGAATTTTTTCAACTTAATGTCCTTTACGCAAGGGATTTTTACCAATTCTGATAAAATGGCCAAAAAGTGATTATTAAAGGCTCATATTCTAATGCGTAAAAACTGTTCCATCATTCTCAATGCCGTCACACGAAAGGGATCGAATCCTACCTTACCTTGTGCACTACCACTTTAGATGGTACAAAAAATATAAACGTGCAAGTCTCATTGGATTATATATCCGAGACAAAAGGTGGCTTATTCCTAACGCGGGATCCCCTATGCGGCATTCCCTCTAAAGTTGATGTATGATGCCAGTTTATTAAAGCGGTTAAATATGCAATGAAATACTTGACATATGATCTAAAAGTGCCCCATTTAAATGCCGGGGTAAGCCTAGAATGACATGCATAGTATTAATGCGATAAACTAAAATTTAAACGTGCTATTTACAAAGGGTGGTCTGCCTTAACGAATACCACGTCAGGACTCTTATTTCTAAGGTTTGTGAATGCAGTGGAGACAAAAACTAAGAAAAGTTAGTTCAATCAGATAAATTCACATAACACATTGTAGCAAAATAATACACAGAGATAAAACAATAAAAAGAAAAAGAGGGATTGGATCCCTCCCCTCGTGAATAGTGTCCCTAATAGGGTAAGGCAGACTCTACCCTATGTAAACTATCATGGATGCATGAGATATTGGCTTACTAATGCATCTAGACACAATAGGTTTTAAGTCCCCGAGCCTTCAGACTTGGAAACCAAAGGTCATCAACCCCAAGGTTCTTTGTCGGTGGCTCGAGCGATTCCCTAGACATTGCTACGCGCACGTCGTGCCACGGCCACATGTCCAAGTGAATCTATAAAAAATCCTCAATTTTCAACTAAAAGCTAAAGGCTATCAACTCGAAGCTTGAAATGGAAGATTGAGTGACCCCTCGGATCATGCTACGCACACGTCGTGTCGCGGATCATGCTACGCACACGTCGTGTCGCGATCACACGTCCAAGTGGGTCGCCTAATCCTAACAGGGAAGAGTGGCGTGACAAGCCACTAAAAGAAAAATAAATAAGGGATTAAAAAAAAACGTATGCACGTATGCCAGTGCTCGGTTTGGAGGGGAGGGATCGAGAACCAATGCGAGGCTCTAGGGTAATATTCCCCACCCCCAAATGCAAAGCGCGATACATATAAGTAAATAAACAAAAATAAATAAATAAATCATTCATCACATATACGAGGAACGATAAACGAATACAAGGGTGAAATGCAAAATATCCTAAAAGAGAAAAATGCAACCTAAAACATCCAAATATGATAAATATAAGGGTTAAAAAGAGAAAAGACGACTAAACCAAGTGCTT